>NC_138768.1:563833042-563925356 GCF_965119305.1 Pelophylax lessonae
TATATATATATAAAGAAAAAACTCAATTACCAGCCCTTAAAAGGGCTTTTTGGGACACTAGATATATATATAAATATATATATAAAAAATTACACAAATACCAGCCCTTAGAAGGGCTTTTTGGGGTGCTGTCAGGATGCTGTCCTTACAGCAGTAGTGGACCAAGAACACTGACTAGCAAGACCAGGAACACTGACTAACAACTGTCCCTAGCTATTAACAGCAGCAGCAGCAGCAGCTCTCCCTGCTCTCACTAACACACACTGCTTCAGAATGATCTAAGATGAATGCTGCCCTTGCTTATTTAAAGGAGGTGGGAGGGTGTGGGAGGGAGGTATGCTGATTGGCTGGAAATGTGCCTGCTGACTGTGAAGTTCAGGGTCAAAGTTTGCCTCAATGATGTATTATAGGGGGCGGACCGAACATCGCATATGTTCGCCCGCAGCGGCGAACGCGAACATGCTAAGTTCGCCGGGAACTGTCCGCCGGCAAACAGTTCGGTACACCTCTACTTATAATACACAGCTTCTCCAAAATACCTAGCTACTGTGGGGAACCCCTCCCCGGCTGCTAGCAGAGTACTCCAGTTCCAGTGGAATGGCTGTTTGGTCTTGGATTCCCCCCCCAGCTGTTTACCTGTTACCAGAACTACCCACTGGGAGGGATGCTGTTTATCTGGATAATCCCAAGTAGCTTTGTTATAAACCGTTTTACTAAAGTGTTTATTCTCAGCTTGACTAGATTTATAGATACTATGCTATAATGCAGTGTTTCTCAACTCCGGTCTTTAGGGCACACTAACAGGCCAGGTTTGCAAGAAAACTGAAATACATCACAGGTGATATCATTTGCTGCTCAGTGATTGCAGTATTCTAATCTGCATCTCCCCAAGGTAATACTTAAAATCTGGCCTGTTAGTGTGCCCTGAAACACTGCTATAATGTCATTTTACCCTGATTGGACTACAGAGTCATTGCTGTAAAGAGTCTATGTTTATGCATGTTCTTTGCCATCCTGAACCTATTTTTCATTATTCTGCAAGGTATGCATGGTTTTGCCATCACCAAACTTTGCATCTGTTTATTAAACTGCAGTTACTCTCTGTCTGATCATTTGGGTGATTACCTATTCTGTTACACTACTGTTATGCTAGAGCAGCACACTGCATACATTATAGAGACATCCTCTGGTAGAGTATATTAAGCTAAATACAGTAAATGGCACATAGATATAAATCTTTAGGTGTGCACTTGTTATCATTTAAGACTAAATATTCAGATTTTAGATCTGTAAGGCCAGATATAACTGTTTCTTGTTTTTTTTTAAGTAGCTAACGTACAATAGTTTAGCCCACACAGGGGCTAGCATTGACAGTGGTAACAAAAGTTATCTTATAAAGGTAGAAAAATGAAGCAGTATGAAAACGTGAATAGATATACCAGCAGGAGATAGGCCTTCTCACAAAGCCATGAGAGCCAAGGGGTCCTGGGGGGTTTTCTACCCCAATATCTATGCAATAGTGCAATTTACAGCCTATACCAGTTTTAAAAGGAAAGACAGATCAAAAACCAGGGGGAAAGTAGGCAGAAAGGTGGCTCTAGAGAAAGAGAGAATGCGCACCTGACGAGTAGAGAGCCAGAAAAAAGGAGAAGGAAAGCTAGAGAAGAAGGGAACTGTTTCTCTTTCAACTCTCTATGTCTGTCTTATTCAGTAAATTTACTATGATATACAAGAAATCAAATCATTATCAAATTATTTTTAATAGCACACATAAAATATGTCAAGATGTCATTTTTCCAAAGGTCAATTGCAAATGTAAATTTTATGGGAATGACGCTTTCTGTTGTATGTGTTCTTTATATGTTTTTATTGTGACAAGAATAGATAAATGTTAAGTATGGAGGGTCGGCGTCCCTTTTTTTTAACATCCATATTTTACAGCTAGATATTTTCACGAAAAGTATGCATTATTGCAGTGACCTTTTACAAATAGTTTTTGATGAATACAGTTTATCAATTGGGTTCTTTAAGGCTAGTTCTTCATAATGTGAATCAGGCATGTGAATGTATTATGTTACCACAATGGTTGAAAGGCATTTGTTTGATAGTTTTCAACAACTAAATTTATTAAATAGATTTTCAATGTGAAAAAAGAATACCCCTAACATAGAGAAGTAACCTCACCCACATTTCACTCATAATTAGTGTTGAGCGAACACGGACTGTATTAGTCGTGTTCCTACCGAATAATTGGATTTTTGTTACCCGAACACGGACCCGAAAACTTTACTGTATGTTCGGGTTTAAAATCCGTGTTTGGTCATTTTATTTCCTGTTTTGTATGTAATGGCGCGCTTTTAATGGCGGGCTTTCAACAGTCAATCAACAAGCGTTTAACTGGTGTGCCTTAAGCCATCCCAGCCATGCCTACTAATGTATTAGTAGCTGTGATTGGCCATCTGAAGCATGTGACCATGTCTTTATAAGTTAGAGAGCCCCAGCACGCTGCGTCATTCTGCTGTAGTTTAGGGAGAGAGCACACATCATACCATACGTGCTGGCTGCTGATTAGGGACAGACAGTGAAAAATTGTATTGTGTCCGAAAAGAATGCAGGGACAGGTCGGAATGTAGGCAGGGAAAGTTATTTGAGCATATTAGGGACAGGCTGGAGCGATTAGGCAGGGACAGTCTACATCGATTTTGCTGTGTGGGGGGTGGTGCAGTGAACGATCTTTTTGCCCTCACTTGAGCCCACTGAGGAGGAGGAGGAGGAGGGAGAAAAAAATCTATTTTTATCAGTCAGTTGTGTGCAGCGTTCATCAGCTATATTTTACTACAAGTTAAAGGGGAATTTTTTCCCCCCCCCTTCATAGCCTGCTTTTTGCTGACTCTCTCTGAGCTGACCGTGACATAAGACACTGCTGTGTTGTTCACATGTGCTATTGAGTGATTTTCAATTTTATACACTTTTTTCTATTCCACTATTCAATATACACCCTTTTGGGTTAAAAAAAATTAAATTGTGGCATAGTCTGTACTAATCTATTTAAAAATTACAAACTTAAAGAGGAATTTTCTTTTTTTTTTCCCTTCATAGCCTGCTGCAGAACTGACCGTGACATAAAACATAAGACACTGCTGTGTTCACATGTGCTATTGAAAAATCACCAATTTTATATCATATTTTCTATTCCGCTATTCAATCTACACCCTTTGGGGTAAAAATAATTAAATTGCGGCATAGTCTGTATCGGTACGTGTGAGATACACCTTCCAAATTTTTGGGGCGCATCTTCCACCGCCGAGGATTGCAGGGTGCTTCAGTTTGCCTCCTGCCTGTTCCGAACTCCTCCTACTCCTCATCCTGCCTTTAGGGTACAAAAAATAGTAATCGGGGCCTAGTCTGGGTCTGTACGTGTGAGATACATACACCTTTTGATATCATATTTTCTATTCCGCTATTCAATCTACACCTTTGGGGTAAAAACAATTAAATTGCGGCATAGTCTGTATCGGTACGTGTGAGATACACCTTTCCAATTTTTGGGGCGCATCTTCCACCGCCGAGGATTGCAGGGTGCTTCAGTTTGCCTCCTGTTCCGAACTCCTCCTACTCCTCATCCTGCCTTTAGGGTACAAAAAATAGTAATCGGGGCCTAGTTTGGGTCTGTACGCGTGGGATAGATACACCTTTTGATATCATATTTTCTATTCCGCTATTCAATCTACACCCTTGGGTTAAAAAGAATTAAATTGTGGCATAGTCTGTATCGGTACGTGTGAAATACACCTTTCCAATTTTTTGGGCGCATCTTACACCGCCGAGGATTGCAGGGTGCTTCAGTTTGCCTCCTGCCTGTTCTGAACTCCTCCTACTCCTCATCCTGCCTTTAGGGTACAAAAAATAGTAATTGGGGCCTAGTCTTGGTCTGTACGTGTGAGATAGATACACCTTTTGATATCATAATTTCTATTCCGCTATTCAATCTACACCCTTTGGGGTAAAAACAATTAAATTGCGGCATAGTCTGTATCGGTACGTGTGAGATACACCTTCCAAATTTTTGGGGCGCATCTTCCACCGCCGAGGATTGCAGGGTGCTTCAGTTTGCCTCCTGCCTGTTCGGAACTCCTCCTACTCCTCATCCTGCCTTTAGGGTACAAAAAATAGTAATCGGAGCCTAGTCTGGGTCTGTACGTGTGAGATAGATACACCTTTTGATATCATATTTTCTATTCTGCTATTCAATCTACACCCTTTGGGGTAAAAACAATTAAATTGCGGCATAGTCTGTATCGGTACGTGTGAGATACACCTTTCCAATTTTTGGGGCGCATCTTCCACCGCCGAGGATTGCAGGGTGCTTCAGTTTTCCTCCTGTTCGGAACTCCTCCTACTCCTCATCCTGCCTTTAGGGTACAAAAAATAGTAATCGGGGCCTAGTCTGGGTCTGTACGTGTGAGATGGATACACCTTTTGATATCATATTTTCTATTCCGCTATTCAATCTACACCCTTGGGGTAAAAAGAATTAAAATGCGGCATAGTCTGTATCCGTACGTGTGAGATACACCTTTCCAAATTTGGGGCGCATCTTCCACCGCCGAGGATTGCAGGGTGCTTCAGTTTGCCTCCTGCCTGTTCCGAACTCCTCCTACTCCTCATCCTGCCTTTAGGGTACAAAAATGGTAATTGGGGCCTAGTCTGGGTTTGTACGTGTGAGATACACCTTTTTATATCATATTTTCTATTCCGCTATTCAATCTACACCCTTTGGGGTAAAAACAATTAAATTGCGGCATAGTCTGTATCGGTACGTGTGAGATACACCTTCCAAATTTTTGGGGCGCATCTTCCACCGTCGAGGATTGCAGGGTGCTTCAGTTTGCCTCCTGCCTGTTCGGAACTCCTCCTACTCCTCATCCTGCCTTTAGGGTACAAAAAATAGTAATCGGGGCCTACTCTGGGTCTGTACGTGTGAGATAGATACACCTTTTGATATCATATTTTCTATTCCGCTATTCAATCTACACCCTTTGGGGTAAAAACAATTAAATTGCGGCATAGTCTGTATCGGTACGTGTGAAATACACCTTTCCAATTTTTGGGGCGCATCTTCCACCACTGAGGATTGCAGGGTGCTTCAGTTTGCCTCCTGTTCGGAACTCCTCCTACTCCTCATCCTGCCTTTAGGGTACAAAAAATAGTAATCGGGGCCTAGTCTGGGTCTGTACGTGTGAGATAGATACACCTTTTGATATCATATTTTCTATTCCGCTATTCAATCTACACCCTTGGGGTAAAAAGAATTAAATTGCGGCATAGTCTGTATCGGTATGTGTGAGATACACCTTTCCAAATTTGAGAGGTTTGCTCGTGGTAGGTGGACCAAAAAAGTGTGCCACATCCCTAAATACAATAACAAAGGAATATTCCCCTAGGTTTGGGATTTTTTAGGCACAAGTTTATAAATGATTCAAAGATCAATGCAGAAAATTATAACATTTATTAAAGTGATAAATAAAGTGGTGTAAACATTAAAAAGAAGAACATTACAGGCAATGTGTGATCATCAAGAATACAACCATATCCGTGAGATGACTCTAACCAGTACCCAATATATTTCGGGAAATTAGTTCCCTTCTTCAGGGGTGGTTTCAAAACGGAGCAGTGTTCTAATAAACAAAAACAACAGTATTATAATTATGCCATTGAACATAATAGAGGTATTTCTGAAGATTGTCACCAGTGAAATTGAGAAAATGAAAATTGACTGCACCCCCCATGCCAATATTTCCCCCTCACATCGGGAAGCTATTAATAAACTCTCTGACAATAAAAAAATAGTTATTAAACAGGCTGACAAGGGGGGCAATATTGTCATAATGGATGATACACAGTATGTTCAGATGTGTACCCAGATCCTCAATAACATCAACTGGTACAGACGCATCACCCCCACCATTGTGGCTAAATTCTATCAGGAGTTCTACCTCTTAACAGACCAAGCTTATTTAAATAACATCATTACCAAGCATACGTGGGACTTTATTCGTACTAAATTCCCTAAAATACCAACGTTCTATGGACTTCCCAAAGTCCATAAGAACCCCACTAACCCCCCTGGTAGACCCATCATATCAGGGAGAGGGTCTATATCTGAAAATGCCAGTCGCTTGGTGGATAATTATTTACAACCTTTCGTACAGGATTTACCATCCTTCACGAAGGACACGATTCATTTTTTGAGCAAGGTTGAGGGCTTTCCTGTTTCTTCCATGGCAACACTTGTCACCATTGACGTTGAAGCTTTATATAGCTCCATACCCCATGCAAAAGTATGGCCGCTATCCAACACATTATTTCGCAGAAGGTACAGAGTGATGCTTATAGTGAATTTATACTTAGCCTCTTACGGTTTATTCTTACACATAATATCTTTATGTTCAATGGCTCCCACTACCTCCAGGTGCAGGGCGTAGCGATGGGCACTTGTTGTGCCCCATCCTACGCCAATCTGTACCTGGGGGAGTGGGAGACTTCCTTCCTAGACGATGAGGCCATGTCAATATATACGGACCACATTCTTATGTGGACCCGTTATATAGATGACGTGTTCCTCATCTGGGAGGGTCCCCTTGAACTATTATATACTTGCCTGGAAAGAATGAACAGGAACGAGTTCAACCTGCTCTTCACAATGAATCTGGACCCTAACCGCGTGACGTTTTTGGACGTTGAGATTTTTAGAGGAGAAGATGGTACCCTGCACAGTGGACTCTATCGTAAGCCCACGGCAGGGAATACCATCCTCCATGGCTCTAGCTTCCACCCTGAGCCACTAATCCGATCGATACCAACAAGCCAATATCTTCGCTTAAGGCGTAATTGCAGTGACCTGCAAACTTTCCAACTCGCTGCAAACGATCTACGTGAAAGATTGACACGAAGAGGGTACTCAAATATGTCTCTCAAAAAGGCATATAAGAGGGCCCTCTTAAGTGATAGACGGGAACTTCTTAATCCTTCCAAGGATAAGAAAACCAATGATAGTAATAACATCAGGATAATCACCCCTTATATGTACCAACATAATAAGATCAAAAAAATAGTGACCAAACACTGGCACTTATTAACTTCCGATCCTATTCTAGGACAATACCTTTCCAACACACCAGGTTTTACCTACAAAAGAGCTCCGGCCCTCCGTGACAAGCTTGTCCGGAGTGAATTTAACAGTAGTGATATGACATGTTGCAAATATAAGGGTACCTATATATGTGGTTCATGCCACTATTGTGGCTTTATGTTGACACAAAAATTTCCCAATCTACCGAATGGTCAAATTTTTAAAGCGCGACACTTTGCAAATTGTCGCACGATCGGTGTCATTTATATACTCCTATGTACATGCGGATGCTTCTACATAGGAAAAACAAAACAGGAGTTCTGGCGACGCGCGTACCGTCACATTCTTAGCATGCGCAAGCCAGACCCTGAACTCCCTCTTGGACGCCACGTGAGTCTGGTCCATGGAGGCAAATTCCCTAGGATTAAATTCCTAATATTGGATCGTGTCCACCCTAGCCCCAGGGGAGGAGACTGGAACAAAAGTCTCCTCCAGCTGGAGTTGAGGTGGATACATTCCTTAAAAGCCACTGAACCCCCAGGTTTGAATGGAACCCTGTCATTCAAGCCATTTCTGGAGGGTTTCACTTCAGGTGGAATGGAAAAGTAAAAACAAAAATAGATGCATTATACATCTGTCTGTATTTTATATGATGCATATCTTTCCATATATATGTACCTCCCCTCTAATATTCAATGTCGATTATGTCTACTATTATACCATCTTGTTCACACAGATTTGTAAAGGAGTAATTAATCATAGGCTGTGTCCCCCTATATGTTAAATGTCCACCGCACATAATCCTTACATAGATTTTATTTTCAAGTCTATGATAAATTCCCATTCGAAATAATCATCCTTTTCCTTTTAACATCATTTGGGCTTTATTTGGCGAGATAATCACCATAATGCCTTAATAGCTTTACAATTTTTATGTATTACTCAATATACTCGTTCTCTCTGTCTTCCTGGTTTCTATGGTAACCCTGGCACGGGTGAGACAGACCGCCGTATTGGCGCTCGCTGTCTCTGGTCGGCCCTGCCCATTGCAGCTCTCTGCAGACATGGGCGGGCCCGGCCACTCGTAAACCGGATGTGGTTATCCACTTCCGGTTACGTGACCCGTGCCGGTGGAACGCGGACGCCATTTCCGTTTCCGCCGGCGCGATGACGCATGTTATGCGCATTCTCGGCGGCGGGGCTGTTCCTGGCGTCCGCTGTCCAGGAAGCCCCGTTAGGCAGAGCACCAGCTGTGGACAATGGGACCTAATTAAGGTAATATTTAAATCCATACACCTCCCTTGCAATCCTCACATCTTTCTGACCACGCTGGTCGATCCTCATATGTGTTACCTGCTGCCCAAGACCATACAGGTAATTGGCTATTTTTTTATATATTATGACAGGACACACTGGATTTCATCTACGATGACCCAGATGCCCTGCAAATCCTTTGGAGATCTCTAGTGACTCCTAAACTAACTAACATATTCCCTATATGCTATATTTCTCCCCTTAGTTGGTCCATATTGTCTACTTCTTGGTGTCTCGGCCTTTTGCTTTGGGACTTCAGGTTCCCACACCTACTAGGAGACAGAAGACCTATAATAAGATCCTTTCCATGATACAGTCCATTATACTGGTCATTTTTTGACCCATGGGATACACAAATATCTAGGACGGTGGACTTACATATGTGGAAGACCAGCTTGTTTTTAATCACCCTACAGGCTTCATGTTTTATCACAAGACTAACCATGTAAGTGTTTGTTTTTCCAACTACATCAACAACTATGTAACCTATTTTTTAATAATATGTGGATTACGAGACATTATATGTATATGAATGATGTATATGTTAATAGAATACCTCTATTATGTTCAATGGCATAATTATAATACTGTTGTTTTTGTTTATTAGAACACTGCTCCGTTTTGAAACCACCCCTGAAGAAGGGAACTAATTTCCCGAAATATATTGGGTACTGGTTAGAGTCATCTCACGGATATGGTTGTATTCTTGATGATCACACATTGCCTGTAATGTTCTTCTTTTTAATGTTTACACCACTTTATTTATCACTTTAATAAATGTTATAATTTTCTGCATTGATCTTTGAATCATTTATAAACTTGTGCCTAAAAAATCCCAAACCTAGGGGAATATTCCTTTGCCTTTCCAAATTTGGGGCGCATCTTCCACCGCCGAGGATTGCAGGGTGCTTCAGTTTGCCTCCTGCCTGTTCCAAACTCCTCCTACTCCTCATCCTGCCTTTAGGGTACAAAAATAGTAATCGGGGCCTAGTCTGGGTTTGTACGTGTGAGATACACCTTTTTATATCATATTTTCTATTCCGCTATTCAATCTACACCCTTTGGGGTAAAAACAATTAAATTGCGGCATAGTCTGTATCGGTACGTGTGAGATACACCTTCCAAATTTTTGGGGCACATCTTCCACCGCCGAGGATTGCAGGGTGCTTCAGTTTGCCTCCTGCCTGTTCGGAACTCCTCCTACTCCTCATCCTGCCTTTAGGGTACAAAAAATAGTAATCGGAGCCTAGTCTGGGTCTGTACGTGTGAGATAGATACACCTTTTGATATCATATTTTCTATTCCGCTATTCAATCTACACCCTTTGGGGTAAAAACAATTAAATTGTGGCATAGTCTGTATCGGTACGTGTGAGATACACCTTTCCAATTTTTGGGGCGCATCTTCCACCGCCGAGGATTGCAGGGTGCTTCCGTTTTCCTCCTGTTCCGAACTCCTCCTACTCCTCATCCTGCCTTTAGGGTACAAAAAATAGTAATCAGGGCCTAGTCTGGGTCTGTACGTGTGAGATAGATACACCTTTTGATATCATATTTTCTATTCCGCTATTCAATCTACACCCTTGGGGTAAAAAGAATGAAATTGCGGCATCGTATGTATCGGTACGTGTGAGATACACCTTTCCAAATTTGGGGCGCATCTTCCACCGCCGAGGATTGCAGGGTGCTTCAGTTTGCCTCCTGCCTGTTCCGAACTCCTCCTACTCCTCATCCTGCCTTTAGGGTACAAAAAATAGTAATCGGGGCCTAGTCTGGGTTTGTACGTGTGAGATACACCTTTTTATATCATATTTTCTATTCCGCTATTCAATCTACACCCTTTGGGGTAAAAAGAATTAAATTGCGGCATAGTCTGTATCGGTACGTGTGAGATACACCTTTCCAATTTTTGGGGCGCATCTTCCACTGCCGAGGATTGCAGGGTGCTTCAGTTTGCCTCCTGTTCCGAACTCCTCCTACTCCTCATCCTCATCCTGCCTTTAGGGTACAAAAAATTGTAATCGGGGCCTAGTCTGTGTTTGTACGTGTGAGATACACAGTTTTTTTAAATTTTTCCTATTCCGCTATTCAATATACACCCTTTTGGAGTGTAAAAAATTAAATTACGGCATAGTCTGTATCGGTACGTGTGAGATACACCTTTTAAATTTGTTTGGCGCATCTCCTTCCACCGCCGAGGATTGCAGGGCGCTTCAGTTTGCCTCCTGTTCCGAACTCCTCCTACTCCTCTTCCTCATCCTCATCCTCCCTTTAGGGTACAAAAAATTGTAATCGGGGCCTAGTCTGTGTTTGTGCGTGTGAGATACACCGTTTTTAAAATTTTTCCTATTCCACTATTCAATATACACCCTTTTGGAGTGTAAAAAAATTAAATTACGGCATAGTCTGTATCGGTACGTGTGAGATACACCTTTTAAATTTGTTTGGCGCATCTCCTTCCATCGCCAAGGATTGCAGGGCGCTTCAGTTTGCCTCCTGTTCCGAACTCCTCCTACTCCTCTTCCTCATCCTCCCTTCAGGGTACAAAAAATTGTAATTGGGGCCTAGTCTGTGTTTGTACGTGTGAGATACACCGTTTTATATCCTTTTTTCTATTCCGCTATTCAATTTACACCCTTTTGGGGTGAAAAAAATTAAATTTGTGGCATACTTTGCATATTTGTGAGATACACACGTTGTATTTGTATACTGTTTTTCTATTCCGCTATTTAATAAACACCCTTTTGGGGTAAAAAAAATTTAATTGCGGCATAGTTTGCATATTTGACTGTGAGATACACCCGTGCGATACTGTTGTTGTTTTGTTCCGCTAGTATTCAATAAACACCTTTCTAGGGCAAGATCATAAATTACAGAAATATGAGGAGACTGTCAAATAGGGGCCGTGGCCTGGGTCGTGGTGCTGCTGGTAGAGATCCTGTTGCAAGGAGAGGATGTGGTCGATCTGTGCCAGCTACACCCACAAGTGAAACACCTTCCTCAAGTGTGAGTAGGCGACAGAACCTGCAGCAGTATTTGGTAGGGCATCATGCGCCTCTAGAAGTGATGAGGCCAGAACAAGTAGAGGTGATAGTAGATTGGTTTGCTGCTGACTGTGCCTCCAGTTCCTTCACATTGTCTCCCACCCAGTCTACTGCAGAAAGGTCAGAGTTGGCACCTGCAGCCGATGTCCAACCGTCTTTTACCTCACCCCCTTGCAAATCAGGCAAGCAGTCTGAGCCCCAAGTCATGCAGCAGTCTCTTCTTCTTTTTTGATGACTCTGTCAGCAGGGTTTCCCAGGGCCATCCACCTAGCCCTGCCCTTGAAGTGGAAGAGATTGAGTGCAGCGATGCCCAACCACTTATTTCTCAAGATGAGTACATGGAAGGACCATCGCAGCACGTCTCCGATGATGACGAAACACAGGTGCCAACTGCTGCGGCACTCAGAATTGTGGAGACCAACAAGGAGGGCAGGGGTGAAGACTGGGTGGAAGATGATGTGGAGGACGATGAGGTCCTCGACCCCACATGGAATGAAGGTCATGCAGGTGACCTGAGTAGTTTGGAGGAAGAGGCGGTGGTCGCACAGAGCCACCAGCACAGCAGAAGAGGGAGCAGGGTGCAGAAGCAGAGCGGCCGTGCCCTAGACACTACGCCTGCTACTGCCCAACGCAGCAAGGGACCGAGTGCACCAAAGCCAGCTCAAAGGAGTTCTCTAGCGTGGAAGTTCTTCAGAAAATGTGCTGATCACAGGACACGAGTGGTTTGCACCCTGTGCAATCAGAGCCTGCAGCGAGGCATAAACCTTCTCAACCTGAGCACAACCTGCATGATCAGGCATCTAAGTGCAAAGCATGAGCTGCAGTGGAGTAGACACCTTCAAAACCAAGAAAGGTCTCTGGCTCCTCCTGCTTCCTCTTCTGCTGCAGTCTCGGCCTCTTCATCCACCTCTGTAGTGATACCGGCACCTGCCACCCCGCAAACAGACGATCTGTCAGCAACACCACCACCTGGGTCAACAACCATCTCCACAATGTCCCGTGGAAGCTTTCAGCTTTCCATCTCCCAAACACTTCAGAGGAAGAGGAAGTACCCCCCTACCCACCCGCGATCCCTGGCCCTGAATGCCAGCATTTCAAAATTCTTGGTCTTTGAAATGCTGTCATTCCGTCTGGTGGAGACACACAGTTTTAAAAGCCTTATGTCGGTGGCTGTCCCACCGTACGTCGTGCCCAGCCGCCACTACTTTTCCAGGCAAGCCATCCCTTCCCTGCACAACCAAGTGGGGGAAAAAAAAACGCCATCTGTGCCAAGGTCCACCTAACTACCGATACGTGGACCAGTAAGCACGGTCAGGGGCGTTATATCTCCCTAACGGCACACTGGGTAAATGCAGTGGCGGATGGGCCTGAGGCGGATAGCAATTTGACGCATGACCTTCCACCACCAAGGATTGCAGGGCGCTTCAGTTTGCCTCCTGTTCCTAACTCCTCCTATTCTGCTTCCTCATCCTCTACCGCCTCCTCATCCGGTCAGCGTAACACCTTCACCACCAACTTCAGCACAGCCAGGGGTAAACGACAGCAGGCAGTTTTAAAACTTGCCTGTTTGGGGGAAAAACCACACACCGCGCAGGAGTTGTGGAGGAGCATGGAACAGCAGACAAATGAGTGGTTGCTGCCAGCGAGCCTCAAGCCCGGCCTGGTGGTGTGCATAAACGGGCGAAATCTCATAGCAGCTCTTGGCCTAGCCGGTTTGACGCACATCCCTTGCCTGGCGCATGTGCTGAATTTGGTGGTGCAGAGGTTCCTTAAAAATTACCCCGATATGTCAGAGCTGCTGCAGAAAGTGCGGGCCGTCTGTGCGCACTTTCGGCGTTCTCACCCTGCTGCTCGCCTGTCAGCGCTGCAGCGTAACTTCGGCCTTCCCGCTCACCGCCTCATATGTGACGTGCCCACAAGGTGGAACTCCACCTTGCACATGCTGGAAAGACTGTGCGAGCAGCAGCAGGCCATAGTGGAGTTTCAGCTGCAGCAAGCACGCGTGAGTCGCTCTGCGGAACAGCACCACTTCACCACCAATAACTGGCCCTCCATGCGAGACCTGTGTGCCTTGTTGCGCTGTTTTGAGTACTCCACCAACATGGCCAGTGCCGATGACGCCGTTGTCAGCTTAACTATCCCACTTCTATGCCTCCTTCAAAAAACGATTCGGGAGATGATGGAAGAGGATGTGGCACAGGATGAGGAGGAGGAGGAGGATGAAGAGGTAACATTTCCAAGGCTTTCAGGGCAGTCATTCGCAAGTGGCTCCGAGGGTGGGTTCCTGCACACACAAACGCCAGGGACACAATTGTCCAGCAGGGGCACAGTTCTGGAGGATGAGGAGGAGGAGATGGAGGAGGAGATGGAACCATGTTCACAGCAGGGTGGCACCCAGGCCAGCTCATGGCCATCACTGGTGCGTGGCTGGGGGGATACAGAGGACACAGACGATACACCTCCCACAGAGGACAGCCTTTCGTTGCCTCTGGGCAGCCTGGCACACATGAGCGATTACATGCTGCAGTGTCTCCACAACGACCGCCGAGTTGCCCACATTCTAACTTGTGCTGATTACTAGGTGGCCACGCTGCTGGATCCCCATTACAAGGACAACGTACCATCCTTAATTCACTCACTGGAGCGTGATCGCAAGGTGCGCGAGTACAAGCGCATGCTGGTAGACGCGATGCTGCTGGCATTCCCACCTGACAGCGGGGCCACAGTGGAAGCACAAGGCCAAGGCAGAGGAGGAGGAGGAAGAGGTCGCCAACGCAACCAGGGCACCGCCAGCACCTCAGAAGGCAGGGTTAGCATGGCCGAAATGTGGAAAAGCTTTGTCAGCACGCCACAACAAACAGCAGCACCAGCAGCTCATATGGAACGTCTTAGCAGGAGGCAGCATTTCACCAACATGGTGGAGCAGTATGTGTGCACACGCCTACATGTAGTGAATGACGGGTCTGCCCCCTTCAACTTCTGGGTCTCCAAATTGGGCACATGTATTTAGCACGGCTGGGGGCGTTATCACAGACAAGCGCAGCCGCCTGTCCAGAGACAATGTGGACAAGCTCACGTTCATTAAAATGAACCAGGCATGGATCCCACAGGACTTTTCCGTACCTTGTGCAGAATAGAGATGGATACCGACCTTACCCAGCCATTGTTATATTTTTGATCTTTCTCACTCTTTTGGGGTGTACCCTCATTTAAAATGACTGAAAAAAAGCAGTGTTGGCTACCTCGTCCTCCTCCACCGCCGCTTCCACCTACACCGCCACATCCACCGCCACCTCATCCTCCCTCCTACTCCATATGGGCCTCGTCCTTCACAGATGAAGAAAATTGTTTTATTTTTCAGTTTTTTTTTGTTGTTTTAAGTTATTTCCCTATCCACATTTGTTTGCAGAGCACTTGCCATGCTCTTAACTGCGTTGTGCTGCCATTTGCAGCACTCTAGCCCTTTCCATTGGTGTTTTAGAGCCATTTTAGTGCCTGAAAGTTTGGGTCTCCATTGACTTCAGTGGGGTTCGGTGTCCGGGTAAAGTTCGGAAAAAGACCGGGACACGGACCCGAACTTTTTTTTCAAGTTCGGCCGAACCCACCGAACATCCAGGTGTCCGCTCAACTCTACTCATAATAACTACTAATTTCAGTTGAGAGTGGAAAATGCTTTTAATGTTTTAAAGGTATTTACACAATAGTATTCCCTTTTTCCCTGTAAGAAAATGGGATTACTGCCCCTCTGTGAAATTTGTATACTTCGGGAACATTGTCTAAATTAGTTCTTTTTTTTCATCATTGATGCACCTTTATATGAAAGTGCCAGTGTATACTAGCTAGCTTAAAAAAAAGACCTGGATCTATATTTGTTAAAATCTATTGTTATCATAAACATATATTGAAACAGGAAAAGCCCTTGAGCCCATACCACCTAGCTTTTTTGAGAATTTTTAATTTGTTAGTGGGGGCACCTAACAAAACAACAATAAGATTTTTACATATAGTCATAATAAAAACCCGGGTGTAGAATTTCTTACAGTTACAATAAAAAGCTTATGTAGGAAATATGTGCTAACAAGGTAATGTACTGTTGCCCATAGCACCAATCAAAATCTTCCTTTTGTGGGCAACTGTGCACTGGAAAAATTACAGCTGGAGACTGATTGGCTGTTACAGTATGAGCAACAAAAATTTTGTAAGCTCCCCTTTAGGCTTCATGCACACTAGTATTTTTTTAAGCTCCAAGAAGCTGTTATTAGCAATTTTTTTCTGCTCCTAGAATTTAAATTGTGTTATCCTATGTGTCCATGCACGCTATTTTAGGCTATTAGCGTTTTTTGAGCTTCAGCATCTAGAAGCAGAATAAAAAAAATAAAAAGGAGCGTTTTTCCAGCAGAAACACTCCTGAATGCTACTACTAGGATTTTTTTAAAGGAACTTCAAAAATGCTAATAAAACGCTAATGCTCCTTTACGCTCCTAAACGTGCCTAAAACCCTTCTACAAAAAGCTTTTACCAGCGTTTTTTATCCAGCATTTTTTTTAGTAAAAAAAACAAACAAAAAAAATGCTATTGTGCAAGGAGCCTAAATACACAAGTCTTTACATCCATAGTTGTAGCTATAGAATGCTATTAATATATGCTAACTGCACTACTTTAGGGATATTTTGTGCATGTGATTGCATCGTTGTTATTGCTACACACATTACATCATCTTTTATCATTTCTGCCTATAGTTGCACACAACACTCACTACAGTACAGATTTTACTACTTTATTTAGTGGCCATATTGTGCTTACAAATACTGCCATAAACACAATTTATACCACAGGCTATTAGAACAGCACTTAAATAGTGTATCTCCCTCAGGAACACTAGCCTAGGGACATTAAACAAAGCACTGGTTCTTAGGTAGTGTAAATGTACCCTATTTGATATCAATAAAATCTGCTGTGCCCAGCAGGATCTAATTAGATGCCTAGCAGCTTTAAAAACCACTGCCAATTGTTCTTGTAAAATATTTGATGGCAATAAATGTGATATAATAAAATCAACATGGACAGCATTGCTGGTTTTATAGTTTTTTGGAGATGGGAACATTAGTCAGTTTACAAGGATTTCACCTAAATGCCCAATTAGGTTAGATAAGCAGCAAGGGAATGCTTTTCAAGTTTTTTTTCCCCAGCTAAAGGTAATGATTCATACTAGGTGGAAGATGGACTTATATGTACTGTTACTTGAAGGATCTTTCTTTTTACAGATATCAACATAGATATGCACACTTTTATTGCACAGGGGTGCTTGCATGTGTAGTCATTGTTGTCTCACAGAAACAATATCTATTGACTAGGAAAATCCAATATGCCAAGGAAATTTCACTGGACATCAGCAGACTTGCAGGGTCTGTAGGTGTCCATTAACAGTAAAAAAAAAAAATTAGCAGGATTAATGATAATAATTTAATGGGCATGAATAGTAAACTCCTTAATAATCATTTAGTACTAGACTATGGAAACGTGCCCCTAAGAGCCACAGACAACCTACTATGCAAAATATTTTGGCATTGCAGATTGTGATGGCTTTTCTATTAGAGGCAAAAAATTACAGAATTTCATTCACTAGGTTTTGCACAACTTTTTTTCTTCTAAACCTACATACTGTATTCCTTGTATATCACAAGTTACAATCACTGATCTAAATTCTACTAGTCTCGCACACATCTTAGAAAAACATCAATTTCAGAATAAAATATGACATAAAATTTGACAAACTTAGTTTGACAGCTCTCATGATTGGCTGGCAACCATTCAGTGGTATTCCCTTTATAGCAGAGATAGGGAGGATAAAAAAGGGGGAGGGGTATGCCTGTATATCAAGAATGATGTGCAAGAGATTATGAGGGACGAAATCACTAATGGAACTAGGGAGGAAGTGGAATACCTATGAGTAGAGTTTCAAAGGGAAGATACTAAGGGGAAAGTAATATTAGGCGTATGCTATAGGCACCCCAACCAGAGGGAAGGGGGAGGCGGACCTCCTCTCACAGCTTGGAATGACAGCAAGGATTTGAAATTACATTTTAATTATCTAGATATAGACAGGGCAGAAGGAACCGCGCATTCGTTTAGGGCTCGCCATTTCCTAAATGCTTTGCAGGACAACTTTATGTTAACAATGCGTTACTAGACCTACTAATTATGAATAATACATTGTATTATTGTAGATGTAGGAAACAGTGACCATAGGTCAACTAGTTTCAGTATAAATCACATAAATGGGAAACATAAGGGTAATACACAGACACTGAACTTTAAAAGAGCCAATTTCCCTAAACTGCGCTCCATGCTAGACGATATTAAATTGGATAGAATCCTGGGAACAAAAAACACTGGGGAAAAATGGGAATGCTTTAAGAACATACTTAATAAAGGTATTGGCTAGTGCATTCCAACATGGAATATGTTTAAAAGAGCTAAAAAAAACCCCCTGGGTGGCTAAACTCCAATGTAAAAATGCATATGAAAACAAAAGAAAAGGTCTTCAAGAAATTCAAAGCAGAGGGGTCTTTGGCAGCATTCCAGCACTACAAAGAATGCAATAAGAAATGTAAGAGCACAATCAAGGTGGCAAAGATAAAACACGAAAGGCACATATCGGAATAGAGTAAGAAAAACACCAAGAAATTATTTAAGTATATAAATAGTAAGAAAGTTAAGGCCAGAACATATTGGCCCTATAAAGGATAATGAAGGGAATCTGGCTATGAAGGACAGAGAGAAGGCAGAGGTTCTAAATACATTTTTCACCTCAGTCTTCACAAAAGAATTGGGGGGGGGATACAGTAACTTAGACTGTAATGTTAAAGTTATTAACACTTCACAGGAAGCACCCTCATGTTTAACAGAAGACAGACTCAGAACTAGACTCGAAAAACCTAACATAAATAAGTCACAGGGACCAGATGGCTTACACTTAAAGGTCCTTAAAGAACTCAGCCAGGTGATAGCCAGACCATTGTTCCTAATTTTTAAGTACAGTCTACTGACTGGAATGGTACCAGCTGATTGGAGAAAAGCCAACATGGCACCAATATTTAAAAAAAAGGGCCGAGATTTATCCCTGGGAACAATAGCCCAGTTTGCCTAACATCAATGGTCTGCAAGCTTTTGGAGGGGATGATAAGGGACTATATACATGATATTAGTAATAAGAAAACGGTATCATTAGTAGTAATCGGCATGGATTCATGAAGAATCGATCTTGTCAGACCAATCTATTAACCTTCTATGAAGAAGGGAGCTGCCATCTGGATAAAGGAAGGCCTGTAGATGTAGTGTATCAGGACTTTGCAAAGCCATTTGATACAGTTCTCCACAAACGCTTACTGTACAAACTAAGGTACGTAGGTATTGACCATAGGGTGAGTATCTGGATTGAAAACTGGCTTCAGGGGCAAGTCCAGAGTGTGTTGATAAATGGGGAGTACTCGGATTGGTTGGGTGTGGAAAGTGGGGTCCTCCAAGGATCTGTCCTTGGACCAACTCTGCTTAATTTATTCATAAACGATCTGGAGGATGGGATGACCAGCACAATCTCAGTATTTGAGGACAATACTAAGATATGCAGGGCAATATCTGTAACGCTCCTGCGTTTTTGTAGTAGGCTGCATTTGCAGCTGCAGAATCTCCACTCAGTAGTCATGTAGAGATGTGTTGAATAACCAGATCCAACTCTCCAGACTCATCACTGTGGGCTTGTCAGCTTCAGCATACAGATATACACACTCAATAAGATGTTCCTGGAGTGATAGGATGTATATAACAGTATGAAGATGATGTGCTGAAGGGACAGGTGTGAACAGTGACAGAGATGGCAAGCACTTGATAGAAATGTTCAGGAGAGTTTTAGATGGTATTAGGTAGAATGCAGATAGGTTAGTAATCGAGTATGGTAACAGGTGGTAAGGACAGCAGATGACAAATACAGGATAGACTAACCCAGTGCAAGGATAGATGGTAGTAGACTCAAGAGCTAGCAATCTATGTAACAGTGCAGATGATAGAATTAGTATGCATAGATAGTAACAGTCCTTATGTGCAGAGGTAGATAGTGTAAGTAAGGTTATGGAGGATTCCCCTGTGGGGTACTTATCACTAGTAAAGTTAGTAGTAGCAGGGTCCAGTAGTAAGGGAGTGATCCAGTAGCGAGATACAGGGATCGGTAGCGAGGTTCCGGTCTGTTTCCAAGTAAAAGGGAATAGCTGGAGGTTCCGGTAGTAAGGTAAGCTTGTAAGCATGTGGACACACGGCAGGTTGAACGAACAATGTGAGAGAGAACGCCGGCGGTTGAAATAGCCGCTCTGCGGCGCTCGGCGATGACGTCATCAGTCTTAAAAGTGTATGCGTACCACCTAATTAGAAAGGTGGGACGCATATTTGAAAAGAAAATAGAAAATAAGGGTACCAGAGGTACCAGAATCTTACAATATCTTCTTCACAGGACGTGGAAACCTTACAAGAACACCTGAACAAAATAATGGGATTGGCAACTATATGGCAAATGAGGTTTTGTGTTGAAAAATGTAAGGTAATGCACTTGGGTGCCAGAAATACAAACGCAAGTCACTCACTAGGGGCAGAAGCTCTGCGATAATCTAAGATGGAAAAGCACCTAGGGGTCCTAGTAGAAAACAATCTCAGCAAAGGATGTAATGCCAAGCTTCTGCAAGCAAAGCCAACAGATTACTGGCATGTATAAAAAGGGGATTCATTCCAGAAATAAAATGATTATTCTCCCACTCAACAAGACTCTGGTCTGGCCGCATCTCGAGTATGCCATTCAGTTCTGGGCACTGGTCCTTAGGAAGGATGTGCTGGAACTGGAGAGAGTCCAGAGAAGGGCAACAAAGATAATTAGGGGGATGGAGGACATCAGCTATGAGGAAAGACTACAAGCATTGAAATTATTTTCTCTGGAGTAGAGACGCTTGAGAGGGGTTGTGATATTAATGTACAAATACATTACTAGCGACCCTAGCATAGGTAATAATCTTTTTAGTGAAATAGAATTTAAAAAGACACGTGGCCATTCACTAAAATTAGAAGAGAAGCGGTTTAACCTTAAACTGGGTAAAGGGTTCTTTACTGTCAGAGCGGTAAGGATGTGGAATTCTCTTCCACAAGCAGTGGTATCAGCAGGGAGCTTTGATAGTTTAAAAAAACTGTTAGATGCGCACTTTAACGACCACAACATACAGGTTTATACGATGTACTGTTAACTGCAAACACACATACATCATAGATTGAACTGGATGGACCGGTGTCTTTTTTCAACCGCACTAAGTATGTAACTATATGTAACTATGTAATCACTTTTGTTAAACTAAATCTGTCACATGAGGAATTTAATGTGCACACGATCAGGAGATACATGGGTAGAGGTTACCATCAGTGAAAACCGCAAGTTAGTAAATCAGAAGGTCTAGACAGCTTGACTTACAAGCAAATCTTGAATTGTCTTGTACACATCCCCCCTCCGGAGCTAAGTACTAACTAGAACTAAGTGAAGGGAATAGAAAAGTCATGATGTCCCTGCAAACATTTTCAGACCTAAAAGTTTAACCTCCTCTCACTTGTACAGAGGTTTAACCCCTACCCTCTACTTCTGGAAGGTTCTCCAACCTTCCAGACACCAGAGGGAGGCACCAGAGAGCTGCCAGGATAATAAGTCATCCAGTCCTGGCCTCTAGTAACCTTGACCCAATTCAATGAGTCAGGTTATTCCTGGCCAGAAAATACCTTTTCCTACTCTCACACTAGTAGCACACACTAGAGGGTGCTACATAGAAAACAACAAATCTTGTATATATGATAAATGAAATGTATTAAATTTATTTAATTCTTCCTCTTTTCCTATGCAATTGAAAATCCTTACCTCTGCCTTTTATTTCCTTTTGTTTCTTGAGCTGTCATTGCAAGTCCATCACAGGGAAAGGCAGAGGTAGGGGGTTATATTTGCAGACATGCTTGGTATCCTTTGATATATTAATGGTTAGTGTGCATGGACTTTTGAGATGCACTTAAGATGTGCTTAAAATTCTTTGTCAAGACTGTACTTTGCACTTGCCATGAATTTGCATTGACTTTTATGGATGAATAAAAGCAAAGTATAAACTTATCTCAAGCTGATTGTTCTCTAATGCATATGTACACTGGCCCTTAAGTAGCTGAGGTTTTTCAGGGCTAGTGTACAAGGGCTTTTGAAATATTTTTGAGACCAGTATGTACTTTACTTTAACTCCTCCACACATCATTATGAATGCTTGGCAAAAGCATAATCATTTTAGGATAAATGGGAAAAAAACGCCCATGTACACTAGTCTTTAAAAGTACAGCTGTTCTCTAAGCCAGGCAACTTATCAGAATGTTTTTTGTGCTTTAACTGGAAAACTAAAAATGTAAATATGAAAACATTTTTTTTTGTGAACCTTCTCATGGTCATAACTTTTTTGAGGAATACAAACACATCAACTGGTGTGCTACATTACAGTCCATGAGTTGTTTACAAAAAAACTAGCTGCCAGGACTATATCCTGATATGTGGTTAACATCAAAGCTCAATCATGGGTAAAAATATAGCAGTGTATTGCAATAACATAATAGTGCTCTGGGAATTAATTCATCTAGAAAGTATCACTATTTCTGTTTGGATAGGATGTGCCTGTGTCTGCCACTGAAAATCAATTCTCCATTCCCTTCTGACATCTCTGAAGAATCTAGGGATCGGATTCGACATACTAAGATGTTTGTGCAAGAGAATATTGAACTGGACTAAGCACTGATCATCTTAAAGGGTAACTGTAACTGATCATTTTCTATAAAGAGCTTTCTTCTAACTGGCTTATTTTATTTTTGTGTGTGCATGCAATTGATGTGTATAACAGCAACACAATGTTCCACTGACTTTGCTTAATTTACACTGTTTCGTAATATTCAGCACAGGAATTTATTGTACAGTGCACAGCAAGCAATAGCACAATAAAACATAAACACTTTTAAAAATTACACCATCTAAAATGTTTCTGACAATTCTAATCAGCTGCAGTCAAAATCCAGTATATTTCCAAATCAGTTGGCTCTTTGGTATACTGGTTTTATAATACTAATTAATTAATTAATTAATAATTAGATAGGAAACATATGCTATTGTAAACAAAACTTACATGTACATTTTTACTAAACAAAATGCTGTACATACAGATTATTACAATTATAACAATACAATACAATATAAGACTAACAGATATAAATACAACAAGCATACACTCACACTACCTGTCCTTCCTAGCGAATGAGTATGAATAATGGTCTGTGTACAAAAAGAATACACTAAAAAGTTACTTAACTCAGGTTATAGCTGCTTCATGATCTCTGTAGGCAACCAGGACCCCAGGCTTTACTCCTCTAGCAGTTGCAGGAAATCCAGTGATCGCGTCATCATCAGGTGTAGCTTCTTCTGCATGGACCTTCCTTTTTACTATGTCATTATGGAGTCTTCCTAAGCTTAAGTTGCTGTCCCTTTTATTTAGAAAGTTTTACAATCCCTCTTTGGGTATATCCCCTTTCTTAGTACCTCTTTTCATCAGGTAAAACATTTCCCGAATCAACTTCTAGAGGGCACTGTTGTATCATACATGCCATCGGTCATATATGTGAAAAGGTCAAGCTATTATTGACCTTGGTTACCTGAATGCATAATTTGCCCATTATTACTGTAAAGACAATTGAAGCATCCAACTGCCAACTGACATTTTCCCAACATACAAAAATAGTACCCATGCTCTCATTATTTTAGAGGACAGATTGTGTAAACATTTCCAATGGCATTTCTTTGAGAAGTGTGCACTCAAACACTCAAAGAAACCTGATGTCTGCTTCTAAAACAAACAAACAGATTTTCTTCTTTGTAAGTTAGAAAACAAACAATGTATATATATATATATATATATATATATATATATATATAGAAAACAGAAAGTAAGTCAGAAAACAAACAATTTATATATATATATATATATATATATATATATATGTATAAATATATTAAATGCCCAAACATTCTCATAGGCACACTCCTAAACATTGTGGACAGTTTTCCAGAACAGTTAAAGCTCTTATAGCTGCAAAAAGTGGGCCAACTCAATACTGAACCCTATAAACTAAGATTTGGATGCCATTAAAGTTCATGTGCAGGAACAGCGGGCGTCCTAATACTTTTGGTAATATAGTGTGTATATATATATATATATATATATATATATATATATATATATATATATATACACACTTGGCTACAATAAAAAGTAGTGAGTGCACAGCTTGTATAACAGTGTAAATTTTCTGTCCCCTCAATATAACTCAACACACAGCCATTTATGTCATAACTGCTGGCAACAAAAGTGAGTACGCCCCCTAAGTGAAAATGCCCAAATTGGGCCCAAAGTGTCAATATTTTGTATGGCCACCATTTTTTTCCAGCACTGCCTTAACCCTCTTGGGCATGGAGTTCACCAGAGCTTCACAGGTTGCCACTGGAGTCCTCTTCCACTACTCACGGAGCTGGTGGATGTTAGAGTGCTTGTGCTCCAGCTTCCGTTTGAGGATGCCCCACAGATGCTCAATAAGGTTTGAGTCTGGAGACATGCTTGGCCAGTCTATCACCTTTATCCTGAGCTTCTTTAGCAAGGCAGTGGTCATCTTGGAGGTGTGTGTTGGGGTCGTTATCATGTTGGATTACTGCCCTGCAGCCCACTCTCCGAAGGGAGGGGGTCATGCTCTGCTTCAGTATGTCACAGTACATTTTGGCATTCATGGTTCCCTCAATGAAGTGTAGCTTCCCAGTGCCGGCAGCCCCAGACCCTGACCCTCCCACCACATGCTTGACTGTAGGCAAGACAGTTGCCTATTTACTCCTCACCTGGTTGCAGCCACACACGCTTGACACCATCTGAACCGAATAAAATGATCTAGGTCTAATCAGACCACAGGACACGGTTCCAGATATCCATGTCCTTAGTCTGCTTGTCTTCAGCAAACTGTTTGCAGGCTTTCTTGTGCATCATCTTTAGAAGAGGCTTCCTTCTGGGACAACAGCCATGCAGACCAATTTGATGCAGTGTGCGTTGTATGGTCTGAGCACTGACAGGCTGACCCCCCCACCCATTCAACCTCTGCAGCAGTGCTGGCAGCACTCATACGTCTATTTTCCAAAGACAACCACTGGATATGACGCTGAGCATGTGCACTCAACTTCTTTGGTCGACCATGGCGAGGTCAGTTCTGAGTGGAACCTGTCCTGTTAAACCGCTGTATGGTGTTGACCAGTAGGGTTCAATATTGAGTTGGCCCACTTTTTGCAGCTATAACAGTTTCATCTCTTCTGGAAAGACTGTCCACAAGGTTTAGGAGTGTGCCTATGGGAATGTTTGACCATTCTTTCAGAAGCGCATTTGTAAGGTCAGGCACTGATGTTGAAGGAGAAGGCCTGGCTCACAGTCTGCGCTCTAATTCATCCCAAAGGTGTTCTATTGAGTTGAGGTCAGGACTCTGTGCATATACACTATATTACCAAAAGTATTGGGATGCCTGCCTTTACACGCACATGAACTTTAATGGCATCCAAGTCTTAGTCCATAGGGTTCAATATTGAATTGGCCCACCCTTTGCAGCTATAACAGTTTTAACTCTTGTGAGTAGGCTGCACACAAGGTTCAGGAGTGTGTCTATGGGAATGTTTGACTATTCTTCCAGAAGCCCATTTGTGAGGTCAGGCACTGATGATGGAGAGAAGGCCTGGCTCGCAGTCAACAGTCTAATTCATCCAAGAGGTGTTCTATCGGGTTTAGGTTAGGACTCTGTGCAGGCCAGTCAAGTTCCTCCACCACAAACAAACTCATCCATGAATTTATGGACCTTGCTTTGTGCACTGGTGCACAGTCATGTTGGAACAGGAAAGGGCCATCCCCAAACTGTTCCCACAAAGTTGGGAGCATGAAATTGTCCAAAATCTCTTGATATGCTGACGCCTTACATGTTCCATTCACTTGACCTGAGGGGTTAAGCCCAACATCTGAAAAACAACCCCGCACCATATTCCTACCTCCACCAAATGATTTGGACCAGTGCACAAAGCAAGGTCCATAAAGACACGAATGAGTGAGTTTGAGGGGGAGTAGCTTGACTGACCTGCACAGAGTCCTGATCTCAACCCGACAGAGCACCTTTGGAATGAATTAGTGCGCAGACTGCGAGCCAATCCTTCTCTCCAACATCAGTGCCTGACCTCACAAATGCGCTTCTGGAAGAATGGTCAAACATTCCCATAGACACACTCCTAAACCTTGTGGACAGCATTCCAAGAAGAGTTGAAGGTGGTATAGCTGCAAAGGGTGGGCCAACTCAATATTTAATCCTAAGGACCAAGACTGGGATGCCATTAAAGTTCATGTTTGTGTAAAGGCAGGTGTCCCAATCTATCTATCTATCTATCTATCTATCTATCTATCTATCTATCTATCTATCTATCTATCTATCTATCTATATATATATATATATATATATATATATATATATATATAGACTATCAAGTGCGACACACTTGCTTCCATTGGAGTGGGCAGAATAATTAATGGGTGATTTATGATAGGCTACTACTGCTGGATATTGCAAAACACTACAACATATTACTACTGTAGATGTGCCCAATCCTTTTTTTAATTGGATTCAGAGCAGTTTGTCAATTGGGTATATTTCCTGATGCCCCAGATTGTGGCATGCTCATGTGGTAAACCGAATCATTGTAGACAGTATTCTCTTTGGTGCTTTTTGGTCCCGTTACACATTCCTTATTTAACTTATGGTGTGCTCAACAGAGTGGAACAGGAAATATTCAGTAAAGGTAACTACCAGTTAACTGTGTGGAGTAAACAGGCACCTGCGGGCACTATAGAAAGCAATTATCTCTACAGTTATTGGCCCTCTGGGTGCTCTTAGCATGCCATACACACATAAATGAAGCTGCAACTGGTACACTGGGGATCCACAGTCCGACTATGAGGCTAGAGTGTGCCTACCATTCCATTTTCCTACATAGCCCCTTATTTCAGTTACCTAAAGTTATCTATTTGCTTAAATGTACTTGAACAACTGGAACAAAGGTAACTTTGATTCTTTTCACATAAGTGGTTACAGCTGTCACCTTGTTGACCTACAGTACTGTATGTGGCTTAGTTAAATAATGGGTACTGTATATGTTTGATAGAGTTTAGGCTTTACAAAAACAATTAAACTCAGTTATTTTAAAGCAATTGTACTCTTTTGCATTTAAATTAATTTCTTGCAAAGAAAAAAAAAGGAAACAGGAAAAGGGATTAATGATCAGCTACCTAACCTGGCTCTGTTTTAATGGCTTTTTAAAGAAATATTAGCTACAGATCAATAAAATGAAGGTTGTGTGGTGCACTGCAGAGGCATACTGTGTTTGTCTTATAAGGAATTATTGGTGCTCTCCACCAGCAGCACAGGAAGAGGAGCAGATAAATTGAATTTAGTAGCAGCAGAAATGGCAAAATAAAGCCGATGTTGTACGGGAGCCATTCTGTGTTATGTTGGAAGACTACATTTATTACCTGATTTTAATTACTTAGTTAGATTGATTTACTTGCTGTTTACAGCCTGGAGCTGTTGCAAGAGGACATGCTTTTTAATGGGAGATATATTTGCTCACTGGGAAACTGGGTACAGTTGTAAACACAAGTGTAACTTCCATAGGACTCACAAAAAAATAATGGAAAAGCTCAGCTAACACAAAAGGGAAAAAACGCAGTTGCATTTTTCATAGACTATAATGCCAAAAAAGTGTTGACACTTCTCCAAATGATGGAGTTCAGGTGTTTCCCGGGAAGGGTACTGGCAATGCTACAGTATCAGATATTTTAGACATTTTTGTGCTTCCAACATTGTGGCATCTGTTTGGGATTTTTCTTTAACATATATAGCCAATCAAATCTGTTATATCTTTAAATAGGAATCCCATTTACATCCTCTACCTCTGAAAAACCTAAGTGATTCTGAAAGGTATATCTGGGAAAAGCCTTCTTGTTTTAATAAACACTAAGTATAAAAACACTCCTATTTTCCTGGTGGGTGCTTAGAGTGCACCAAACTGTAAAAAGCATTTAGTCCTCACAGTGTATAAGACAATCAGGCAGTATTACCACGGTATGTTTACAATGCGCGCCTCAGCATGACGACAGAAGGGCTAATCTAGGGAGGGGCCAATCTGTCGACCTGCTGAGGCGCGCCTTGTGAGCATACCGTGGTAATACTGTCTGATTGTCTTATACACTGTGAGGACTAAATGCTTTTTACAGTTGGGTGCACTCTAAGCACCAGGAAAATATGAGTGATTTTATACTTAGTTTTTAATAACACGGTTGTTTAAAAAGATAAAGCACTATGTCCAGCTATCTCTCTTTATGATTTGGGCATATGGAGATAAGTGTAAGAGGAGGAGGATTCTAATCTCAAGATTGCCAGCAAAGGAGTGAAACAGCACAAAACAGATACCCAGAGAGGGACAAAAGTGCATATAGACCATTGGTGGGTCTTATCTCCCAGGTGAGGGAACATCGGATGAGGGGATTATCACTAATGTATGTGGCTGATTGGACCACATAGTGGTGAACACGAATTAAGGAAGCAGTCCTTTGGATTAGTGAACACAAGCCTGTTTTTTATGAAAGATTGAGCATTTGCAAGCAAATTCATACCAAAGGACACTTTATGGACTGATGCATTGTTTGTTTTGTTTTTTAAGTTATATATAGTTTAATATGATATGCTTATTCTGAAAATTGCTATGCCAACAGATTTAAACGGACAGTAGTGGGAGCACGGAGCCACTTTTGAACATAATAACTGCATGGTGTTAAATTGTTCAACAAAGTAGAATTCAGATGTTAGCTAGAGGTGGGATCAGCTTGCCTAAGGAGATGAATTTTCAGGGATCGCCTAAAGGCAGACACAGTAAAGGCAGTCGTACAAATATAAGAAAATTATGGGGAGTACTATACATATCTCAACCATATTCATAAATGTTTTATTTGGCTTTAGTGACCCTAAGCTATCTTTTTCAATTGTTTGTAGTACGTATACTACCCAAATGTTGTCAGTATGTGTTGTAAATAGTGTTGAGCGAACACGGACTGTATTATTCGTGTTCGTACCGAATAATTGGATTTTTTTTACCCGAACACGGACACGGACACTTTACTGTATGTTCGGGTAAAAATCCGTGTTCGGTCGTTTTATTTCCGGGTTTTGCATGCTTTGGCGCTCTTTTCATGGCGGGCTTTCAACAGCCAATCAACAATCGTTTAACTGGTGTGCCTTAAGCCATCCCAGCCATGCCTGCAAATGTCTTAGTAGCTGTGATTGGCCGTCTGAAGCATGTGACCAAGTCTTTATAAGTTCGAGGCAGCCGCCGCAGCAGCGTCATTCTGCTGCTTAGCTAAGGGACAGAGCACACATCAATGTGCTGGCTGCTGATTAGGGAAAGATAGGCAGGAAAAAACCATTTGTGTCCGGATAGAATTGAGGGACAGGTCGGAGTGTTTAGGCAGGGCGAGTTGTAGGCATTTTAGGGATAGAGTCTGCTGAATTATAGGGTCAGTGTCTTCTACAAACTACAATCGATATTGCTGTGTGGGGGGTGGGGTGAATCTGCACTCAATCCTGATCTACGATCTCTTCTCAATCCTGTTAGGGACAGAGTCTGCTGAATTTTAGGGAAACTGTGTTCTACAAACTACAATCGATATTGCTGTGTGGTGTGGGATTGGAGATAGGCAGGTGTCAGTGATCCACATCCATTTTTCTGTGTGTGAGCTGCAGTGAACACAATCTTTTTGGGCTGCAGTGAACACAATCTTTTTGGGCTGCAGTGAACACAATCTTTTTGGGCTGCAGTGAACACAATCTTTTTGGGGTGCAGTGAACAAAATCTTTTTGGGGTGCAGTGAACACAATCCTTTTTGGTGTGCAGTGAACACAATCTTTGTGGGGTGCAGTGAACAAAATCCTTTGTGGGGTGCAGTGAACACAATCTTTTTGGGGTGCAGTGAACAAAATCCTTTTTGGGGTGCAGTGAACAACATCCTTTTTGGGGTGCAGTGAACACAATCTTTTTGGGGTGCAGTGAACAAAATCCTTTGTGGGGTGCAGTGAACACAATCTTTTTGGGGTGCAGTGAACACAATCTTTTTGGGTTGGAGTGAACAACATCCTTTTTGGGGTGCAGTGAACAAAATCCTTTTTGGGGTGCAGTGAACAAAATCATTTTTGGGGTGCAGTGAACACAATCTTTTTGGGGTGCAGTGAACACAATCTTTGTGGGGTGCAGTGAACACAATCTTTTTGGGGTGGAGTGAACAACATCCTTTTTGGGGTGCAGTGAACAACATCCTTTTTGGGGTGCAGTGAACACAATCTTTTTGGGGTGCAGTGAACACAATCTTTGTGGGGTACAGTGAACAGAATCTTTGTGGGGTGCAGTGAACACAATCTTTGGGGGGTACAGTGAACACAATCTTTTTGGGGTGCAGTGAACACAATCTTTGTGGGGTGCAGTGAACACAATCTTTTTGGGGTGGAGTGAACAAAATCATTTTTGGGGTGCAGTGAACAACATCCTTTTTGGGGTGCAGTGATCAAAATCCTTTTTGGGGTGCAGTGAACACAATCTTTTTGGGGTGCAGTGAACAAAATCCTTTGTGGGGTGCAGTGAACAGAATCTTTGTGGGGTGCAGTGAACACAATCTTTGGGGGGGGTACAGTGAACACAATCTTTTTGGGGTGCAGTGAACACAATCTTTGTGGGGTACAGTGAACAGAATCTTTGTGGGGTGCAGTGAACACAATCTTTGGGGGGTACAGTGAACACAATCTTTTTGGGGTGCAGTGAACACAATCTTTGGGGGGTACAGTGAACACAATCTTTTTGGGGTGCAGTGAACACAATCTTTGTGGGGTGCAGTGAACACAATCTTTGGGGGGGGTACAGTGAACACAATCTTTTTGGGGTGCAGTGAACAACATCCTTTTAGGGTGCAGTGAACACAATCTTTGTGGGGTGCAGTGAACAACATCCTTTTAGGGTGCAGTGAACACAATCTTTGTGGGGTACAGTGAACAGAATCTTTGTGGGGTGCAGTGAACACAATCTTTGGGGGGTACAGTGAACACAATCTTTGTGAGGTGCAGTGAACACAATCTTTGTGGGGTGCAGTGAACACAATCATTGTGGGGTGCAGTGAACTCAATCTTTGTGGGGTACAGTGAACACAATCTCATACTTCTGAAGATTTGAGGGTGCTGCCTGTTCCATACTCCCCCTACTCCTCATCTAGCCTTTTAGGGGTACAAACAATAGTAATTGGGGCCTAGTGTGGTTGTGTACGTGTGATATACATACACTTTTTTTGGATCATATTTTCTATTCCGCTATTTAATCAAAAACCTTTGGGGATCAGTTAAATTGGGGGATAGTCTGTGTTGGTACGTGTGAGAGAGATCCACCTTTCCAAGTTGTTGGGGTTCATCTCATACTTCTGAAGGTTTGAGGGTGCTGCCTGTTCCATACTCCCCCTACTCCTAGCCTTTTAGGGGTACAAACAATAGTAATTGGGGCCTAGTGTGGTTGTGTACGTGTGATATACATACACTTTTTTTGGATCATATTTTCTATTCCGCTATTTAATCAAAAACCTTTGGGGATCAGTTAAATTGGGGGATAGTCTGTGTTGGTACGTGTGAGAGAGATCCACCTTTCCAAGTTGTTGGGGTTCATCTCATACTTCTGAAGGTTTGAGGGTGCTGCCTGTTCCATACTCCCCCTACTCCTAGCCTTTTAGGGGTACAAACAATAGTAATTGGGGCCTAGTGTGGTTGTGTACGTGTGATATACATACACTTTTTTTGGATCATATTTTCTATTTCGCTATTTAATCAAAAACCTTTGGGGATCAGTTAAATTGGGGGATAGTCTGTGTTGGTACGTGTGAGAGAGATCCACCTTTCCAAGTTGTTGGGGTTCATCTCATACTTCTGAAGGTTTGAGGGTGCTGCCTGTTCCATACCCCCCCTACTCCTCATCTAGCCTTTTAGGGGTACAAACAATAGTAATTGGGGCCTAGTGTGGTTGTGTACGTGTGATATACATACACTTTTTTTGGATCATATTTTCTATTCCGCTATTTAATCAAAAACCTTTGGGGATCAGTTAAATTGGGGGATAGTCTGTGTTGGTACGTGTGAGAGAGATCCACCTTTCCAAGTTTTTGGGGTTCATCTCATACTTCTGAAGATTTGAGGGTGCTGCCTGTTCCATACCCCCCCTACTCCTCATCTAGCCTTTTAGGGGTACAAACAATAGTAATTGGGGCCTAGTGTGGTTGTGTACGTGTGATATACATACACTTTTTTTGGATCATATTTTCTATTCCGCTATTTAATCAAAAACCTTTGGGGATCAGTTAAATTGGGGGATAGTCTGTGTTGGTACGTGTGAGAGAGATCCACCTTTCCAAGTTGTTGGGGTTCATCTCATACTTCTGAAGGTTTGAGGGTGCTGCCTGTTCCATACCCCCCCTACTCCTCATCTAGCCTTTTAGGGGTACAAACAATAGTAATTGGGGCCTAGTGTGGTTGTGTACGTGTGATATACATACACTTTTTTTGGATCATATTTTCTATTCCGCTATTTAATCAAAAACCTTTGGGGATCAGTTAAATTGGGGGATAGTCTGTGTTGGTACGTGTGAGAGAGATCCACCTTTCCAAGTTTTTGGGGTTCATCTCATACTTCTGAAGATTTGAGGGTGCTGCCTGTTCCATACTCCTCCTCCTACTGCTCAACCATCCTTTTAGGGGTACAAACAATAGTAGTTGGGGCCTAGTGTGGTGGTGTACGTGCGAGATACATACACTTTCTTTTTGATCATATTTTCTATTCCGCTATTCAATTAAAACCTTTGGGGATCAATTCAATTGCGAGATAGTCTGTGTCGGTACGTGTGAGATCCACCTTTCCAAGTTGTTGGGGTTCATCTCATACTTCTGAAGATTTGAGGGTGCTGCCTGTTCCATACTCCTGCTCCTACTGCTCAACCATCCTTTTAGGGGTACAAACAATAGTAATTGGGGCCTAGTGTGGTTGTGTACGTGCGAGATACATACACTTTTTTTGATCATATTTCCTATTCCGCTATTCAATAAAAACCTTTGAGGATCAATTGAATTGCGGGATAGTCTGTGTCGGTACGTGTGAGATCCACCTTTCCAAGTTTTTGGGGTTCATCTCATACTTCTGAAGATTTGAGGGTGCTGCCTGTTCCATACTCCTCCTCCTACTCCTCATCCATCCTTTTAGGGGTACAAACAATAGTAATTGGGGCCTAGTGTGGTTGTGTACGTGCGAGATACATACACTTTTTTTGATCATATTTCCTATTCCGCTATTCAATAAAAACCTTTGAGGATCAATTGAATTGCGGGATAGTCTGTGTCGGTACGTGTGAGATCCACCTTTCCAAGTTTTTGGGGTTCATCTCATACTTCTGAAGATTTGAGGGTGCTGTCTGTTCCATACTCCTCCTACTCCTCATCCATCCTTTTAGGGGTAGAAACAATAGTAATTGGGGCCTAGTGTGGTTTTGTACGTGCGAGATACATACACTTTTTTGGATCATATTTCCTATTCCGCTATTCAATAAAAACCTTTCTAGGGCAAGATCTTAAATTACAGAAATATGAGGAGACCGTCAAATAAGGGCCGTGGCCTGGGTCGTGGTGCTGCTGGTAGAGCTCCTGTTGCAAGGAGAGGACGTGGTCGATCTGTGCCAGCTACACGCACAAGTGAAACACCTTCCTCAAGTGTGAGTAGGCGACAGAACCTGCATCAGTATTTGGTAGGGCATCAAACGCCCCTAGAAGTGATGAGGCCAGAACAAGTTGAGGCGATAGTAGATTGGTTTGCTGCTGACAGTGCCTCCAGTTCCTTCACATTGTCTCCCACCCAGTCTACTGCAGAAAGGTCAGAGTTGGCACCTGCAGCCAATGTCCAACCGTCTTTCACCTCACCCCCTTGCAAATCAGGCCAGCAGTCTGAGCCCCAAGCCATACAGCAGTCTCTTATTCTTTTTGAGGACTCTGTCAGCAGGGTTTCCCAGGGCCATCCACCTAGCCCTGCCCCAGAAGTGGAAGAGATTGAGTGCAGCGATGCCCAACCACTTATTTCTCAAGATGAGTACATGCAAGGATCATCGCAGCACGTCTCCGATGATGACGAAACGCAGGTGCCAACTGCTGCGGCGTTCAGCATTGTGGAGACCGACAAGGAGGGCAGGGGTGAAGACTGGGTGGAAGATGATGTGGAGGACGATGAGGTCCTCGACCCCACATGGAATGAACGTCATGCAGGTGACCTGAGTAGTTTGGAGGAAGAGGCGGTGGTCGCACAGAGCCACCAGCACAGCAGAAGAGGGAGCAGGGTGCAGAAGCGGAGCGGCCGTGCCCTAGACACTACGCCCGCTACTGCCCAACGCAGCAAGGGAACGAGCGCACCAAAGTCAGCTCAAAGGAGTTCTCTAGCGTGGAAGTTCTTTAGAAAATGTGCTGATGACAGGACACGAGTGGTTTGCACCCTGTGCAATCAGAGCTTGAAGCGAGGCATAAACCTTCTCAACCTGAGCACAACCTGCATGATCAGGCATCTAAGTGCAAAGCACGAGCTGCAGTGGAGTACACACCTTCAAAACCAAGAAACGTCTCTGGCTCATCCTGCTTCCTCTTCTGCTGCAGTCTCGGCCGCTCCAGCCACATCTGTAGTGATACCGGCACCTGCCACCCCGCAAACAGACGATCTGTCAGCAACACCACCACCTGGGTCACCAACAACCATCTCCACAATGTCCCGTGGAAGCGTTCAGCTTTCCATCTCCCAAACACTTGAGAGGAAGAGGAAGTACCCCCCTACCCACCTGCGATCCCTGGCCCTGAATGCCAGCATTTCAAAATTATTGGCCTTTGAAATGCTGTCATTCCGTCTGGTGGAGACGCACAGTTTTAAAAACCTTATGTCGGTGGCTGTCCCACAGTACGTCGTGCCCAGCCGCCACTACTTTTCCAGGCAAGCCATCCCTTCCCTGCACAACCAAGTGGGGGAAAATATCAGGTGTGCACTGCGCAACGCCATCTGTGCCAAGGTCCACCTAACTACGGATACGTGGACCAGTAAGCACGGTCAGGGGCGTTATATCTCCCTAACGGCACACTGGGTAAATGCAGTGGCGGATGGGCCTGAGGCGGATAGCAATTTGGCGCATGTCCTTCCACCACCGAGGATTGCAGGGCGCTTCAGTTTGCCTCCTGTTCCTAACTCCTCCTACTCCGCTTCCTCATCCTCTACCGCCTCCTCATCCGGACAGCGTAACACCTTCACCACCAACTTCAGCACGGCCAGGGGTAAACGACAGCAGGCAGTTTTACAACTTGCCTGTTTGGGGGACAAACCACACACCGCGCAGGAGTTGTGGAGGAGCATGGAACAGCAGACAAATGAGTGGTTGCTGCCAGCGAGCCTCAAGCCCGGCCTGGTGGTGTGCGATAACGGGCGAAATCTCATAGCAGCTCTGGGCCTAGCCGGTTTGACGCACATCCCTTGCCTGGCGCATGTGCTGAATTTGGTGGTGCAGAGGTTCCTTAAAAACTACCCCGATATGTCAGAGCTGCTGCAGAAAGTGCGGGCCGTTTGTGCGCACTTTCGGCGTTCTCACCCTGCTGCTGCTCGCCTGGCAGCGCTGCAGCGTAACTTCGGCCTTCCCGCTCACCGCCTCATATGTGACGTGCCCACAAGGTGGAACTCCACCTTGCACATGCTGGAAAGACTGTGCGAGCAGCAGCAGGCCATAGTGGAGTTTCAGCTGCAGCACGCACGCGTGAGTCGCTCTGCGGAACAGCACCACTTCACCACCAATAACTGGGCCTCCATGCGAGACCTGTGTGCCTTGTTGCGCTGTTTTGAGTACTCCACCAACATGGCCAGTGGCAATGACGCCGTTCTCAGCTTAACTATCCCACTTCTATGCCTCCTTGAAAAAACAATTCGGGCGATGATGGAAGAGGATGTGGCACAGGATGAGGAGGAGGAGGAGGATGAAGAGGTAACATTTCCAAGGCTTTCAGGGCAGTCATTCGCAAGGGGCTCCGAGGGTGGGTTCCTGCACACGCAAACGCCAGGGACGCAATTGTCCAGCAGGGGCACAGTTCTGGAGGATGAGGAGGATGAGGAGGAGGAGGAGCTGGAGGAGGAGATGGAACCATGTTCACAGCAGGGTGGCACCCAGGCCAGCTCATGGCCATCACTGGTGCGTGGCTGGGGGGATACAGAGGACACGGACGATACACCTCCCACAGAGGACAGCCTTTCGTTGCCTCTGGGCAGCCTGGCACACATGAGCGATTACATGCTGCAGTGTCTCCACAACGACCGCCGAGTTGCCCACATTCTAACTTGTGCTGATTACTGGGTGGCCACGCTGCTGGATCCCCGTTACAAGGACAACGTACCGTCCTTAATTCACTCACTGGAGCGCGATCGCAAGATGCGCGAGTACAAGCGCACGCTGGTAGACGCCATGCTGCTGGCATTCCCATCTGACAGCGGGGCCACAGTGGAAGCACAAGGCAGAGGAGGAGGAGGAGGAGGTCGCCAACGCAACCAGGGCACCGCCAGCACCTCAGAAGGCAGGGTTAGCATGGCCGAAATGTGGAAAAGCTTTGTCAGCACGCCACAACAAACAGCAGCACCAGCAGCTCAGATGGAACGTCTTAGCAGGAGGCAGCATTTTACCAACATGGTGGAGCAGTATGTGTGCACACGCCTACATGTAGTGAATGACGGGTCTGCCCCCTTCAACTTCTGGGTCTCCAAATTGGGCACATGGCCTGAGCTTGCCCTTTACGCCTTGGAGGTGCTGGCGTGCCCTGCAGCCAGTGTATTATCTGAACGGGTATTTAGCACGGCTGGGGGCGTTATAACAGACAAGCGCAGCCGCCTGTCCAGAGACAATGTGGACAAGCTCACGTTCATTAAAATGAACCAGGCATGGATCCCACGGGACTTTTCCGTACCTTTTGCAGAATAGCAATGGATACCGACCTTACCCACCCATTGTTCCATTTTTGCTCTTTCTCACTCTTTTGGGGTGTACCCTCATTTAAAATTTTTGAAAAGAAGCAGTGTTGGCTACCTCGTCCTCCTCCTCAGGGCCAGATTAATGTAGGGGCTATTGGAGCTGCAGCTCCAGGCCCCTACCTTTTATATAGGCCCCGGGTTGGCCATATTCACTGTTACCGCTCTTCTGTCACTTGTAAACACAGAAGTCTGGCTTCTATGCTCGCTTCCCCAGGCAGCACCCTCAGAACCTCCCCACACAGCGTGAAGGCCGGACAAGGAGGGACAGTTGGCGATGCATGGATGTGTTTATGGGCTTCAGAGACAGCATCCCATGTTGAATTAGGCATGCATGGCTGCACCCTTCCTCCTCTGGGTGCATGGCAAGGCACGGCCCTTAAGGCCCTTCAAAATCCTCAGCACCAAGCCCATGATGCTGTTAATCCGGCCCTGGTCCTCCTCCACCGCCGCTTCCACCTACACCGCCCATAGGTATGCGCAGCCTATTGCATTAAGGTGTGCACCCCAAAGTTGAAATACACATGCATGTGTTTGCCAGCAGGGAGAGTAATGTATCGGGGCCATGTACCTGTAGGCAAGGAGAAATAGAGCAGAGCAGGTCCCAGGGAGATCTTTCCCATCTCCTCACTGGCAATGCTATGTGCCCTAGGTGATTAGGGTGTGCCCAGGCACACCCAGCACACCCTGTGCGCACGCCTATGTCACCGCCACATCCACCACCACCTCAACCTCCCTCCTACTCCATATGGGCCTCGTCCTTCAGAGATGAAGAAGAACATTGTTTTATTTTTCTGTTTTTTTTTGTTGTTTTAAGTTATTTCCCTATCCACATTTGTTTGCAGAGCACTTGCCATGCTCTTAATTACGTTTTGCTGCCATTTGCAGCACTCTAGCCCTTTCCTTTGGTGTTTTAGAGCCATTTTAGTGCCTTAAAGTTCGGGTCCCCATTGACTTCAATGGGGTTCGGTGTCCGGGAAAAGTTCGGTAAAAGTCCGGGACACGGACCCGGACTTTTTTTTAAAGTTCGGCCGAACCCGTCGAACACGGACATCTAGGTGTCCGCTCAACCCTAGTTGTAAACGCTAGTAGGAGAGACAGTAGGGTTGATTTATTGGAGAGTGCAAAATCTGGTGCAGCTGTGCATGGTATCCAATCAGCTTCTAACTTTAGTTTGTTCAATCAAGCTTTGACAATAAAACCTGGAAGCTTACTGGTTTCTATGCACACAGCTGACCAACCCCAGTGGCTTTCTAACTTGTTAATGTACCTTAAAGAACAGCAGACAGCATTTGTATAAATCTGAATCTCCATTCTGAGATTGTTATTATAGTGCAGCATTAAAGGAAAAGTTCACCTTTTTTAGAAAAAAGTAATAAATGCACATATTTTGGCAGAAAAAAATGTGCATTTATTAATCCTTACCGAAGAAGCCTGCAAAGCATTGCACCCATGATTAGTGGATTGTGGGTTCAGTGTCAGGCTCCTGCACATTCTCCCTCCAACTCTTTTGCCTGTATCTCCATCCATATGTATGGAGTTCAGAGAGGATCCCCCACCCAATGTCACAGTGGAAGGGGTGAGAGGGGTGAGCAGGGCACGAGCTGGAACATGTTACATGGTATACCCTAAATACGGGTGTAACATATAACATGTTTTAATGGTGAACTTAGCCTTTTACTCTCAGGGATTATTTGTTTTCTCAATATTTTTTTTTTCAATCAATAGTTTTTATTAAGATTCAAATATAGATAAGAAACATAAAATCACATTAACAGAATGTGGAATAAGTAAAGAAAATAACCACAACAAGGTAGAATATTATCCAAAAGTAGATGGCACAGTATACAAGTATCAATATAAACTTCGTAAAAGTGCAGATACAACATGTAAGTGAATTGTTAATACAGTTCATACCGATTCAGAGAGAAGACAGGAGGTGTTGTACCAACCCGACCCAGAACCAGAACCCCTAGGGGAACAATGTCACTGAGTCACGGTTCGTAGATTATAAACTTCTAGTTTCAGTTGTTAAGTAGGGCCATTCCGACCAAGCTTTTTGAAATTTATGATGTGTTAAAGTATTGAAGGATAAGGCTTTTTCCAGTTTATAGTTCTCATTAACCAAGGTAATTGTCTCAGAGATTCGGGGTATCGGTGGTTTTCCATTTTCGTAATATTAAAGTCCTAGCTGCCGAAAGAAGATGTACAATCATTTGTCTATATATAAGTGGGTATAATTCAATGTTTAGATTAAGTAAAGCTAATTCAGGTTTAGGAGGCATTAAGATTCCAAGGATGGATGCCATACATTGGAAAATTGTTTTCCAAAAGCTCGTTAGGGAGGGACATTCCCAGAGGATGTGTTGTAGGGTACCAATTTTCCCACATTCTCTCCAGCATAGTGGAAAGAGGGAAGCATTCATTTTGGATAACCTATAGGGAGTGAAATACCATCTATTCACAATCTTAGTTATCGTTTCCCAATGGTTTGTGCAATGTGAGAATTTGTGGGTAGAATTGATCCCTATTTGCCATTGTTTTAGTGTGAAAGATTGATTAAGTGTTTTCTCCCACTTTAGCATGTGTTGTGATTTGGTTTTGAGGGAATCAGATGTAAGGCATGAGTAGAAGAGAGATATTCCTTTAGTTAGGGGTGGAACTGTGGAGATGAAATTCCATGTTTGGGAATTAGTTAGCAATTCTGATATTGGATGTTTGGCTAGAGTAAAAATTTACTTGGAAATGGTGAGTGACATGTCATGGGGGAGGGAGAATTCCTATATAATTTCCTCTTTGTCTTTAAGCTTATAGTTAATGTATAGTTGTTTAATGAGTGACAGGCCGTAATCCTCTAGTTTAGAAACATTAAGTTTTCAAAATTTAAATTCTACGATCTTGATAGGGATATCACACGTATGAAAAAGGTTTACTTTAGGATCTAGTTTGGAAATAGCTCTCCAAGCTTGGAGAGAAGCCTTGACTGTTATAGGAATGTTGTGCCAATTCCAGGGTATCCATAAGTCACACTGAAGCATGAGCGTTAGGTTTTTGGTTGGCACCAAGTCGTTTTCAATTAATGTCCATAGCGGGGTTTCACTACTGGTATACCAATGTTTTATTTGGTCTAGCCTTGAGGCCCAACAATAGGCTTGTAAGTTTGGTAGCCCAGCTCCTCCCATGGATTTGTGTGCAGTTAATACATTAAAAGCTATGCAGGCTTTTTTTCCTGACCAAATAAATTTCCTAATAATGCTCGCAAGGGCATTCAACTGTGCTTTTGGAATGGGGATAGGCAGTGCTCTAAACAAGTATAAGATTTGAGGAAGGATGGTCATTTTTATTACCACCATTCTCGCTCCCCATGTTAAGTCAATTTTAGAGAAGTTATTAAGGTCCTCACAGATTTTTTGCTTTAGGGATTTAAAATTCGAGTGAATAAGGCCAGAGATTTGAGGTGTAATAGTAATACCTAAATAGGATATTTTCTCATCTGTCCAAGTGAAGGGGCAGTTACTCATCAAATGGTGTTTTGCATCAGGACTAACATTCAGATTTAGGACCAGTGATTTGGAATTATTTACTTTATAGTAAGAAATTTCACTGAAACTGGTAAGGACACTGTGGGCTGCAGGTAGGGATGTTACTGGAGATGTCAACATCAAGATAATGTCATCTGCGAACAAAGTAATCTTGTGTACCGTGTCGCCAATAGTGAAACCTCGTATTTCGGGAGAATTTCTTATAGCTTCGGCTAGGGGTTCAATGGATAAATTGAAAATTGTTGGGGAAAGGGGGCATCCTTGTCTTGTACCATTCGAAATTTTAAAGGGTTTGGAAAGCGTTCCGGACGTGAAAACTTTGGCTGTAGGTTGGGAGTAGAGTGCCATAATTGCTGAATAGATGTTACCCTCCAGGCCAAATTTACGTAGGGCTGATGACATATACATCTAATTGATTCTGTCAAACGCCTTCTCCGCGTCTAATGTAAGCAGCAGAGAAGGCGTCCGACGTTTTTCTGCTAAATCAAGGATGTTAACAACTCTTCTAGTCGCATCTGATGTTTGACGCCCGGGGATGAATCCTAATTGGTCTTTTTGGATCAGGAAAGGTAGCACTCTCTGTAGGCGTTTTGCTAATAGTTTAGCAAATATTTTGAGGTCAGTATTTAATAAAGAGATCGGCCTATAGTTTTCGGGTTTCAAGGGGTCTTTCCCTTGTTTAGGGATCGTAGTTACATAGGTTCCTAGCATATCTTTTGGGAATACATCAAGTAGAAATGGTGTGAGGGTGTGTTAAAATAGCTTGTAGTATTCACTCAGGAAGCCGTCAGGGCCTGGTGACTTGCCTTGAGGTAGGGATAATATCGTTTTTCTTACTTCAATAGTTATGGGTGCGTTAAGCGTTAAGCGTTTGGAGTTGTGTTTCAGAGAGACGAGGTAAATTAAGGTTCTCTAGAAACATTGAAATATCTTTACTAACAGGTTTGTGGGTTGCGGGATCTGATTCCAAATTATAAAGTGAGTAGTAATAGTCAGAAAATTCGTCTGCTATGTCTTGAGGGTGGGTTAATTTGTGATTTGTCTTAGATTGAATGAGGTGAGAGATCCTAGATTTAGTTTGTCGGGATTTGAGCCTATTTGTTAATGTTTTACTTTTTTTATTGGACTGTGCGTAACACGTCAATTTAAGTTTTCTGAATTGGATATCGCTTTTTTCCAATAGAATAGAACGAAGTTCTATTCTTAGGTCAGCCAAAGTTTTCGTAGTTTTGTTGTCTGGGAGCTTTTGAGATAGGACTTGTGAGAGTTTTTGGTTATATTTCTTCTTAAGTTTTGAGCTCTGCTGTATGCAGATTCCTCTCATGTAGGCCTTATGTGCTTCCCAGAGGCTCCAAGAATCTGATACTGAATTTGCGTTTAGTTGGAAAAATTCAGTAAGATGTTGGGAGATATGTTTTTTACCCATATCAGACTGTAGATTTCTAATGTTGCAACGCCATATAGAATTAGCCCCCCTGGGGATTCCCTCATCCACGGTCACCTCCACCACAGCATGGTCAGACCATGTGATATCCTTAATGACCAAGGATGAGATCATCCCCAGAAGTTGCCAATCAGACACTAACATATCCAACCTTGAGTATGTACGATGTCTGGAGGAGTAAAAAGTGTAATCCCTCTCTGATGCGTGGAGGCACCTCCAAACATCGTACAAGTTTTACTTATGTAATAAACCCTGTAAAGAAGTTCTTCTGTTGTTTGAAGAGGATGGAGTGTCCATCTCTGGATTAGCTGTCAGGTTGAAGTCCCCACAGATTATAAGATTGCCATATTTGACCTTGGAGATGACTTTTAGTGTTGTTTTCTCAATATTTTTTAAACTTGTATTTTCACCCTGTCAGAACAGAAGTGTTAAACTGAGTGTCAAGTTGCAAAAATCTCCAAACTCCTGCCTAAGCTCAGTGATGTTATCACACACAAAAAGGAATATAATAAAGGCTCTATCAAGATTTAATTCAATTAAACCAAAGGCTTTGTTACTGGCAGCCCAGAAAGTATACCAGTGATCAAGGATGAGACTGGTAGAGAGTCTCCTAGCATCTAGTGTGTTATGCCAGTTCCCAGATCGAAGCTCTTGGTAAAGTGTTGCAGGGTCGGTTAGCTAAAGCTCCCACTATACCTTGCCAGCTCTTCATACACTCAGGTTCCACAATACTGCTTTACTTTTCGTTTTTGAGACTCAGTGGTTCCAGGTTTTGTCCATAGGGGGAACCTGTCCAACAACTGAGATCCATGAGACATTGGTGCGCAGATGGTGGGCCTTCTTGGCCACCGCCGTTTATGGACCCTCCGTCACTAAACCACCACTCACTCCTGATGTCAATTGAATACTAAGTTCACTCTCTCAAAGTATTGGCTCCATTACCTTCACCAAAAGACCAATGATCAGTCTAGCAGCCACCCAACAAACAAAGCCCACTTTATATGCCGAAAGTTTTCACTGAACATATCACCAAACCTTCTTAGTTTTATGCTCTTTACTGAACAATTAAATAATTTATAGAGTAAACAGCAATTTAGGCTTTAGGAATTGTATTACATTACAAATGAAAGCCTGAAAACTTTTTCTTGTCTCTGATGAGGAGAAGCGTCCTTGTGTCTCCTGATAAATATCTCTTACTCACTCACTACTCAGTCCAGAATAGCCCACTAAAGGGAAAAATGCTCACACCATCACTCCAGAAAGGGGAGCCCACCCAAGACCAGCTTCACTGCTACATGATGAAAAATGGTCCTCCTCTCTTCCATGAGCCATAGAATCACACAGTGTGGTATATTTATGTTTTATGGTCGCACCATAATGGCTGCTCAAATCTTGTTGGAATTCAGTGCCAATCATAGACAGTAGCTTACGCAACTGGCAAATCCCAGTGTGGAGGATAAACCCGTCTTCCACTGGGTTTAGTGGGTCTAGTGACAGAGCACAGCAGCAGTCAGGTGATCACTTTTTACCCTGTGTTCCAAGCGATTGTAGGGGCACAGTGCCTTCTGGTGTCAAATGGCTCCCATGAAAGGAGGCAGCTATAGCAAATTACTGCCTCATACCACCCTCTCCTAGTAACACCCTGCTACAAGACTCTGTGGGGTGCATACAACTTGACACTGAGCTGACATTTCTACTGTCACAGGTATACAATAAAAATAAATCAATAACAGCACAGACAGCTGCCCATAAGTGGAAAGGGTGAAAAATAACAGCTTAAGAGTGGAAATTCAGATTCTTAAAAATGCCCATCCCTGATAGGTTCTACTTTAGATGCCAACTTGCATATTTGGTCTATTTGGAATAATTTATGAGGGGTCATGGGGTATACATGGCAACAAATATAAAATATCTATGATTCTTATCGTTTGAATGTGTAAAGCTTTGTACATATGCTATTTAAATACATAGGCTACGTTTGACATCAAGCCATAGTGTATTTGACAAATAATGAAATATTATTTTTAGTAATAAAAAATAAAATTTTTATTTTTTCCAGATTGTATGTGTGTGTTAATAGTTTAACTTGTTAAGTTTCCTTTGATTATATGCCAGAGGTTTGACAGTCACAGCTAGGCTGTCATAGTATGTTAATGACTACCTAAGTGAATAACACTTAATGCATGGTAGACTCGGTGATGGACTGATAAAAAGCCTTGCCATGTGAACAGAATTTAAGAGCAGTCTTGACTGCCATGTTTTGCTTTCCTTTTGCCCTGGAGTTGTTAGTATGTATTATGTATTTTACTAAACTTGTATTGAATGACAAACATTCAGTCATGGGTGGTTCAATTCTGTTTGTGAAGGATAGCTTATTTTATCTTAAAGGGGGTTTTCTAGGATAACTCAAACCTCTGCCACTGATTCAATGCCTAAGAGATTGAGGGTTTCCCCTGCCACGCACTTTCATACAATCTGAAATGTTGACTTCTAGTCCTGGAAATAAAATAGCGATGAACAGGGACAGTCACAAGTATGAATACATAAATATGTTTTGCATTTTTCCATTGCCAATAAAAAGGAAACAACTTTTAATAATGTAAAAACACTCAGAATTCAAGAAAAGCATTTTGCATTCTTAATGAATTCAAGAAAATTGAGACTAACATACTGTGCAACAGAGTGCTTGTCTCAGAATAAGATAATGAAGAACAGATGTATGAATAGTAAAATCCTAGTAACTGTCATGCATGTTTCATTTTCCTAATGAAGGATGAATTGTTGCATACATTTTCATGTACAAATACTTGTGAACAGATGAAAGTAACTGTATTAATTAGTACTGTATCTATATTGATTTAAAGTGGTTGTAAACACTTACATATACCCAGTGAAGTGACTAGCCTCAGGTGATACACAAAGAGGAAACAAATCCTCGTACATAAGTTGTACCTGTTTATCTGCAACCCTCTTTCCTCCACAGCCTCCTAAAACACACATTTTACACAGCATTTCTAAACTCCAGAGAGCAAGGGGCAGATTTGTGATGTTACATACTGCAGAGCATTCTGCAGGGAGCTGATTAAATAGACACATTACTCTCTACACCACATGTGTGTCAGGCTGAATCCGTCCCTACAGGTTATTTCATGTGGCTCTCACACCTCTCCTGCAGCTGCAGCACCCCCTTTGTCTCCAACCCCACCCTGCCTCAGCAGTTGGCACCAGAGAGGAGGACAGAACTCTTCCACCAGATCCTGCATTTCTCCCTGCAGCCACAGAGAGTGGCAGAAGAAGGCAGAACTTCTACAGATCTGGCACCTCTCTGTGCAGAACCTCCTCGTTTCCACCTCCCCTAATCTCAGCATTCAGCAGACTCTGGCACCTGACTTCAGCCTTCCTCTGGTCCTCTGGTCCCCAAAACCTGCACTTTCTAAACCCCAGGTTTGCCGTAGCACAATGTCGGGGGGGGGGTGCACTGTGATGTAAGGGAGAGTGGGGAACTCTTGACTTCTGATGGTGGGGGGTTCTTGACATCTGATGTCAGGAAGGGTGGGGTGCTCTGAAAATCTAGTCATTTGAGGGCAACCAAAATGCTGATACGGCCCGTGATGAAATTGAGTTTGACACCCCTGCTCTACACAGTCTCAAAGAGACACAAGCACAGCTGAAGCTGTCACTCGCTTGCTGTGTGCTTGGAGAAGGGGCAGGACCATCTCCCAGGATTGCTTGGTGGTGGCATAAACTGTAGTTCATTACTCATGCAGATAACAGAGGAATGAGAGAGCAGACAGAAATAACACTAGGGGCATTGGGTTGAGGAAGTTCACACTATATAAGTATATGTCTTGTTCATTTTTTATTTCAGAGATTTACATTCACTTTAAAATAAATACAGTATGTGGCTGTACTCTAAATTTGAAAAATAAAGACTGAATTAAAAAATATTCATAGTTCTGGGTACTTTTTTCCAGACAGACTTCTCTGCTTCTGTCCTCAAATAATTTAAAGTGGATTTATCTTTTTTGCAAACTTATAATAGTCAAGTTTGGTTCACTGTAAATATTCATGTCTGATATCTGGAGGACCACTGAGGAATGCTGAAAATCACTGTAGTAGTCCCCGCTACTTATAGTGATAGCCATGATCTTCTGGGTGCTACTTAAGCTGCTTCCCCTCTACCTAATGAGCTTAGTGAGTTGCTTGCTAGGCACTGCCATCATTTAGAACAGTGATGGGGAACCTTGGCACCCCAGATGTTTTGAAACTACATTTCCCATGATGCTCAAGCACTCTGTAGTGTAGTTGAGCATCATGAGAAATGTAGTTCCAAAACATCTGGGGTGCCAAGGTTCCCCATCACTGATTTAGAGAATGCCATGTATTTTTTCTCTGACTTGACAAGGTAGAGAAAAGGGGTAGATGTGCTCATGGTCCCCCCCTTCATCTAGGTGTGCTATAGGTAAGGGCATACACATATGAGGAGAAAGCAAAGGTGACAGCGATATGAGGTTATCATTGTGCTGCATGTTTTTTTTGGATCTTTTGCTTTTAAAAGTAAATGAGAGATTTGGGGTCATTTTTACTTCAGATACCTCAATAAAGAGCATCTGTCATCCTTATTTCTATTACAAGGGATGTTTTCAGGAATAAAAGTGATAAAGAAAAAATAAAAATAAAGGGACAGTTTAAAAATAAAAATTTAAAGCGACCCTATCCCTCCGGGCTTTTGTGCAGAAGTCAACACATATGTAAGTCGGTCAAGCATATATAAACTGTGTTCAAACCACACATGTGAGGTATTGCCGCAAACGTTTGAGCAAGAGCAATACTTCTAGTGCTAGACCTCCTCTGTAACTCTAAACAGGTAACCTGTAAAAATGTAAAGTGTCGCCTATGGTTTTTTAACCACTCTACTACCGCTCACGGTAATACTACTGCGGCAGAGTGGCTCGTTCCCGTCCAGTCACGTAGTATTAACGTGACTGGACTCCTCCCCTTCTGGGCGGCGCTTGCGCGCCGCCTGAGGCTCGCTCCCGCTGTTTTCATTCACAGCGGGAGTCGGGCCAGGGGAGGAGCAGCGCGATCGCCGCTGCTCTTACCCGATCGTCGGGGATCGAGTCTGGAGATCCGCCCGCTGTGTGTAAACACAGCGGGCGGATCTCCATAGTGACAGGGAGTGACAGATCGGACTGTTCAGCATAGCTGGACATCCGATCTGTCCATGAATCACATAGTCACCTCCCCCCCTACACGTCAGTAAGCACCAGGCATACATTAACCCCTCCCTCTCCAATAAAATTAACCCCTTCCCTGCCAGTGTCATTTTTACAGTAACAGTGCATATATATAGCACTGATTACTGCAGTAATGTCACTGGTACCCCCAAAAGTGTCAAAAATGTCAGTCAGGGGTCCGGTCTGTCCGCCGCAATGTCGCAGTCCCGCAAAAAAAATCGCAGATCGCCGCCATTACGCGTTAAAAAAAAACACCAAAAATGACAGAAATCTTTCCCTTTGTTAGTAAACGCAATAACTTTTGCGCAAACCAATCAAAATACGCTTATTGCGATTTTTTTTACCAAACATATGTAGCATAAAACAAATTGGCCAAAAACTTTTAAAAAAATTGGTTTTTACATCTTTTTTGGGGGGAATTTCATATAAAAAAATGTGAAAAATATTGTTATTTTTTCAAAATAAACGCTCTTTTTTTGTTTATAGCGCAAAAAGTAAAAATCGCACAGGTGATCAAATACCACCAAAAGAAAGCTCTGTTTGTGGGAGAAAAAGGACGTAAATTTCGTTTGGGTACGGCGTCGCACGACCGCGCAATTGTCAGTTGAAGTCGCACAGCGCCGAATCGCAAAAAGTGGCCTGGACGGAAGACAGCAAAATCCTCCGGTTGTAAAGTGGTTAAGTACTGTAGTTTGTCTCCATTACACGATCGTGTGCAATTTTAAAGCATGACATTATTGGTATCTATTTACTCAGCGTAACATCATCTTTTATATTTAAGAAAAAAAATGGGTTATTTTTGGTCTTTTTTTGCATTAAAATTCATTAACCACTTCAGCCCCGGAAGGTTTACCCCCTTCATGACCAGGTCATTTATGGCATTAATTTAACTGACGATTGCGCGGTTGCCAGACACTGTACTCAAATACAGGTGTCCTTTTTTCCCCCACAAATAAAGCTTTCTTTTGGTGGTATTTGATACCCTCTGTGGTTTGTAATTTTTGGGCTATAAATAAACAAAGACTGACAATTTTGAAAAAAAAAATAATTATAAAACATATCTAATAAAAAATTTAAAAAATCGAATTCCTTTATCAGTTTAGGTAAATATGTATTCTGCTATATGTTTTTGGTAGAAAAAAAATCCCAGTATGCGTATATTGGTTGGTTTGTGCAAAAGTTATAGCGTCTACAAGCTTTGGGATAGACTTATGGAATTTTTACATTTTTTTTACTAGTAATGGTGACGATCAGCAATTTTTAGCGGGACTGCGATATTGCGGTGAACCAATCTGACACTAAGTGACACTTTTTGGGGACCAGTGACACCAATACAATGATCAGTGCTAAGAAAATGCACTGTCACTGTACAAATGACACTGGCAGGGAAGGGGTTAACATCAGGAATGATCAAAGGGTTAACTGTGCTCCTAGGGAGTGCTTTCTAACTGTGTGGGGGTGCTTTGGCTGTGAGAAGACATAGATCTGTGTTTTTGATTAGCAGAAACACAGGATCTCGGTCTTCCCTTCGTAGAACGGCGACATGCCGTGAATGCTTGTGATTAGATAAACAAACCTTTACACCTCTACCTTTAATTCTAAAATGGTTAGTAAGTAATGCAAGTTAAAGAGGAGTTCCGCCCAAAAGTGGAACTTCCACATTAAGGCTTCCTCCCCAGCTCCTGTTTGCGAAACAGAGCTTTTGCGGAGGAGTGGGCGGGGGGGGGGGTAGTTTGGGGGAGGTACCCGATTTTGACAGGTACCTGCTCCCACTTCCGTTTTGGTCACCTTAGATGATCAGAAGTAGAAGTTCTCCTCCCTGAAGTCTTCAGGGACACATGACAGGTCCTAGAAGACGTTGGGACCAGTCACAGAGCGCAGCGCTGCTCGCCAATGCGCAGTAGGCACCCGGCTGTGAAGCCGCAAGCTGGCACAGCCGGATGCACATAGTAGAGATGCTAGCGCCGCTGAAGGAGTACAAGCGGTGAACACGGCTGGAGTGAGTACACCACTGGATCGTAGGACAGGTAAGTGACTGCTTATTGAAAGTCAGCAGCTACATTTTTTTGTAGCTGCTGTCTTTTAATAAATGAAAACACCACTGCAACCCCGCTTTAAGAACCGCATATGCATAGGTGCACAAAAAAAAAGTGCAGTTGACATTGGTGTCACAGAAGCAGTGGCATATCTGTCACTGTAGTGGCATAAACTATCAGAACATTGCTATTGCTCTTTAGAAAAGTTCTGTGTGGGCATGCATCAGTCAAATCTCAACCGTGAAAATGTCTGTAAAATATGACTTTTATAAAGTGCTTCAAAATATGACATTTTGTGCTAACATTTATGCTATGTAAAAATAGAGCTGATGTGATTGCTTTGAAAGAGTTCTGTGCAGTCTAAAGCCACATCAGCCGTCTTATTAAAGCTGAACTCCAGGTAGATATAAAAATACACTAGTTAATACAGGCATGTATTCATTAAAACATAATGAAATATATTTTAAATGCAGCTAGTATGTGTACCTTGATTTGTCTTGATATCAGTCTATTGTAATCTCCTGTACAGTTGATGCTAAAAGAAGTAAGGGCAACACTATGGTTATTCAGGTCTCCAGTATTTACTTATCCTGACAAGGAACATGCTGACAGGGGAGACTTCATAGGGTTAGCTTGGCTCTGTGCTGTGGTAAGGCTGCGTACATTTCAGGACTAGATAGACAAAATAAAAATTATTTGGCACTGGGCAAACAGGCTAGCCACCCAACTAATTTAAGGATGGGGATGGCATGAAAATTGGCCTTGGGGCAGATACTCTTAGGCCGGCCATACACAGAGCGAATTTTATTCCTGCAACCATAGGTTTCAGGAAAGAAATTAGCGCGATTCCCCCATCAACACAGACAGTGTTGATGCAGGAATCCCTCCTGCCAGGCCACTGTCTTCTCCCGGTGGAGGGGCAGGCAGGGGAAGCCACCCAAAGGCAGGAGAAGACAGTGATTATTGCTAGCGGCTTCAACAGCCGGTAGCAACAATCGTAAGAAAATCCAGCAGGCTGGTTGTACCCAAGTTGATCTATTGATCAACTTGGTACATTCAGCCTGTCCATTTACGGTTCAAATCTCTGGCCATACACGACCTAGATTAGATCCATGTGTGACCGGCCTAAACTTTTCCCTGGTGTTCCATCCTGTGAAAATTAGACTCTTTAATCCAGGGATCCTCAAACTACGGCCCTCCAGCTGTTGCAGAACTACAACATCCCATGAGGCATTGTAAAGCTCTGACATTCACAGACATGACTAGGCATGATGGGAATTGTAGTTCCTGAACAACTGGAGAGCCATAGTTTGAAGACCCCTGCTCTAATCAAACCTGGGTCTAAAGCTCTAGACGATGTTGTCTATAAAATTGCAGAGATTACAGATTTGGATTGCATCTTTAGTTATGTTGATTAGGCAGTGTAAATATCTGCTAAGCAGAAACCAAATGGATGACACCAAATCTAAAATCTGTGTAAATGGTTATAGGTTTCAGCAGCCCTTATTAAAGATCTCTATCTGGTATTCACTTAGCCATGGGTGACATAAGCAGAAAATAAAGTAATAATAATAAATACAGAAAGGGCCCTGCAGGACCTGCATTCTCATTTTATCTGTGTAATAGAAAGTCAGTTTAAAAAGCTACTGGAAATGTGCTCATTTTATGTTGTATGCTGGGGGATCAGCACTTTTCAACTGTCATTTCTGAAGGTTATACTCGTTAGCCTTCAGCCATGTTCTTATTAGCCAAGACTTTATGACACTTGCTGCCTTCATGCTCAAAGGTCTTTGATTGTATTGCGCATTTGACTATAAGTCACAGCCAAAGATACTTAAATTTTAATTTTGGCTGTTGAGCTATCCAGAAACTTTTTTTACAAATCTTCTATCTTTATATAGTCAAAATTGAATTTGATGGAGAAGAATTTAATAAGTTACATAACACTTTGTATATAAAATGTAAATATCAAAATTTTGCATAAAAAAAAAAATCCCTGTAGTAAAAAACTCTAGCAAGTTTTTTAAAGTTCAGTGAAGGTTTACAAGCTCTGTTGAGTTTTTATTGCTGCTGCTCCATTACAAAGGTTTTATTTTGCTTCCTGTCTTGTCACTGGAAAAGAAGTAAAAGGGAATCTGTCCTACAGGGATGTCGAAAAAAATCAAAGCGCCCTTATCATGTAAGCAAAGAAAAAAAACCATCTAACATCCCTGCAAGGAAAAAGGCATTGTACTTATTCAATAGCCTGTATCACCTACCACATGGTTTATGGTTCCATCCTTAAACCTGTCACTGTCAAGACCTGTGGGTGCAAACGTTTTGGAGGGAAGAACCACAGAGCATCTGACAGTCTTGTAAGTGTCAAATCTGCCAATAAACAGATTGGCGCATGCTGAAGCGCTGGAACAGGGGAGAGGTAAGAGACAAGGGTCACTAGACACTAGATTTTTCTTGTTTTATTGGGTTGTTTTTATTTAAGTAAATCAGGGCAAAAAGGGACTTATTATGTTTCCAAAAGGAAGCATTCCTCTCACTTCCTTTCCCAGTGAACACTGTTACTAGGACAGATAATGAGGGGACGTATTAGTAATGGACTATGCATTTGGTTACATGATCTCTGCTGAGAGTAAGGATTGAATAATCTGAGCCCTTCATCAGAGATTTTATGACCAAATGTTTAAACGTTTTGTCACATTTAGTCTCTTGACTGATACAAGAGGGGACATGGAGCAGAATTTCTTATTACTTTTCATTTTTGTACCCCAGTAAAAAATATGAGCATAGCTTTACATAAAGATTGAGTTAATGTCTGCTTTATTAATGTCGAATAGATGTTTTCCCGGCATTGTGCTAAAGACAACCAGTCAACGGTAGCCTCTTCGCACTGTTATAACACCTGATTTTAGGTAGGTGTTGTGCTTTTGATTGGTCATTGACCTGAAGATGGTACTGTGTCATTTCTTCAGACTGACAGGAACGTATTGGTGTCCTCTGTTATGGGCTCAAGGGCAGCTACCTTGGGGACAATGTTGTCCTTTATTTTAAATTTTTGTGTGTAGCCTGTTATAAATGTATCTGTTTTTCAATTTTGATACTTAATAAAATTTACTTTCAAGGAGAGACTGCTAGTTGCCCATTCCTCTTCTCCCGTTGTAGAACTCCTGTGGGTTCCTTTCCATTTGTTTTTGCTTAATATATCTGTGTGTTCAGGAGTTGAAGGGAGGGACTCCACCATAACCATTGGTGAGTCGGTACTCCATGTCTTCGCTGGCTATAACTTAATATTAAACCGGCATCTTGTACTTTCTTTTATTAATTGAGATAGCCATCTTGGGGAAGCCAGTGCCTGTAATTGGCACAAAAATCCTGTAATATTTGAGTGCCTATTCTGGCATGTCTGTAATATTTATATCGCATGCCTGTCCCTTTTTAAAGGAGTCCTCACATGGGAAGAGAGGCAGCATCTTCATGTAGAAGAATAGAGAAATTCACATGCCAGGGAGCGGCCTGTGCCCCAACTATCCACTAAGCCTTTACTGTGTGGAACATGAGCAAAAGGAAAGACAGGATGTAGCTCTAGCAGGAGCCCCCTGTCAATGCATGTGTGGAGGTCTCAGGACCTTGTTGAAAACGTGAGTGGAGATCCTATTTGAGAGGTCACTATGCACAAGTAATATAATTACAACAGCACCCCCACCTGTGACACCTACAATGACAACAGAATTGTAAGCATTCTACAAGCTTATACCTGGTACTTTACCCTATGCTTGGGTTAGTGGATAGTTCCTAAAATTTTCATGGACACTCATTTCCCTTATAATTGGACTATGTCTACAACCTTGGGGGACTATAATCCTGCCGCATGTATGGAACTAAGTTAAGTCATGTTGTTGAGAATAAGTTAAGTCATGTTGTTGAGAATGGAATGGATCTGCTAAGTGCTGTTCAAGTGATGTACCATGTGTTTGCAACTAACGTTTATTTCCAAGTAAAGCATTCCAAAAATTCGGAAAAGCCTCAAAGTGTGTTCATTAAGGTCTTAGCCTATAAAGTGTGTGTGATTGCTGCATGGCTGTAGACAGTCAGATAATGGCTATATAAACTCATCATATGCTAGATTGGAATCAATGTGGAAACCTAAGAGAATGTACTTTTTAAAGGACTGTCAATACTAGGACAGTATAAAGTAACACAAGTAACAAGTACAGATCTGATTGATCTAGGAGCTTGTGGTGGTTAGGGAAAGGTGTCACCCTCCTAGCTGTGAAAGTGGAACACATGCCAGGTGACCTGGGCCTCCATGTCTCATGGGTCACGGATCACGGTGTTAAGCTGGAATTCCAAAGCCCTAGTCTAAACCATGTTGGAAATGCAGGACCCTGCATGAAGTGTATACCAGGTGTTTAGGGGTTGTTATGGACTTGGATTAGGGGGATAGAGTGTAAAAATCTCAAACCACCATCCATACACATCCTGGATAACCCTGTTCAATGATAGGGCCCCAGCTTTAGGGTGTGGCCACGTGGAGTAGCTTGGGACTCGCTTACACTTGACCGGCGTTTTAGGCTAGGAAATTTGTGCAGGATGTGCAAAAGTAAGCACATGCACATTCTGTACTTGCTCTCAGAAAGTGGAAAACATCCTTAAGTCTTCATGCTCTTGTGCAGGTTTCCAAAGAACAAGAAGCTATTTGCAGGCAGCATGATACGGCTCTAAGTATGGACCCTTAATCAGTCTTCAGTGAAGTGGTATGTGCTATGACCTACTTTATATCACTTGGCATTACTGTAACTTGGTGCCACATGATGTCGTCTGATGCATTAATCTCTGAACTAGGAACTTGATGCCATTTACATGTTTTTGCTTGTTTTTGATTTAGACCATTAGGCATGTGGATTTTTCTTTGCCTCCACACAGATCCTTTTAAGTGGCCACTTTATGCTTGCATGCATTAAAAATTATAGTTTTCATAATTGCGAAATAGCCTATATTTGTTATTTTAGTCACCTGGTTGACTATACCTACCTTCTATGAAAGTATGAAAATTGTTTCTAATTTCATAATTTTACAAACTTAATTTTTATAATAACACCTGTCTTTGTGTTGTATGTTTGCCAGTGGCATACAGATAGTGAACATTATCAGCTCATCTATGTAGAAGTAATCAATCATCAGTTGTGCAATTTTATTCTGGGGCAGCTGAAAACGGCTGCCTTGATGACTTCTAAATTTACCAGTATTACAATACATTTAATAAACATAAAGGTAATCTGTCATGTCAAAAAAAATTTGCAGACAGGGTATTAAGATCAGCGTAATGTAAACCAATAATGTAATGACTAGAAATTTAACATATCTTCCCAGAAATGTGTTGGGATACAGAAGCATGTCTTCGTAATGTTGTTGTAACTAGAATCGATCATTGAAGAACTTCAATAACAAAACAAAATTATCAGTAAACCTACATATCAGCCTATGTATACCCACTATGCCTTTGTTTCACTGTAAACTCCAAATGTCTCCAAAAGCTTCTAGTAGCTCTATCTGGATAAGGCTATGCCCTCTTTTGGCTCAGATCACATAGTGTTCAGTGGCATGAACATGCACAGAAACCTCTTTTTTAGAACTGCAGTCTGCAATAATCTATTTTATACCTCAATCTGGCTGCTGTGCGGCATTCTTCCCTTTGAATTAACATTTATCTGAGGTTTGTACATTAAAATGCAGAGGGAAAAAAAGAGGTCACATGATAATCCTTGGCCTTTTTTTTAATCTTGCTCTGCTCTGGCCTGTGGAAGTCAGTTGGAGCCAGTACAGCAGTGTAGTAATGCCCACTCAACAGTGATTGACATTTAGGAGACATCATGCCTATCTAAATCAGTGATCTCCAAACTGCGAACTGTGGGCTGAATGCTGCCCTTTGTTTGCCTTTATCCAGCCTTTGGATATGGCACTAATATGAGCCACTATTCCTCCCACTGATAGAAGGCACTATTCTTCCCACTGACACCAACAACAAGGCACTATTCCCCCAACACTGATACCAACAATGGGCACTATTCCTTCCACTCATACAAACAATGGGACACTATTCCTTCCACTGACATTAGTGAGGTGTCCAGGTCTTCCACAAGGAGGTCCGCCCCTGCAGTTACCATGGCCATGACGGACCCTTCCGCTGGTAATGTGAGTGTCAACCTCCAAAATTCTCCATAGCACTCCCTTTAAAAAGTTTGATGTTATTCAGCCTTATTTCATCCAAAATATATTGTTATGTTCTGGGTGGGCTTCTGCTCTGGAGTATTTTGCCAGTGCCATGTGAAGGGTGTAAATCCATGGGCTGAACTAATCTAAAGCTGCCCATACATTGATAGAGATTTAGTCAGTTCAGCAGGGTCTGGGTGGATTTCGATCAGTGTTTGGGCTTCCCAGGTCAACAGAAGTCAAATGTTTAATCTACTCCTATTTATGGGACATATATAATTTCTCTTTATCAGCGACTGCAGCCAATCAGCTGCAGCTACTGATTAGTGTATTCTGACAGCGGTGGATGCCGCTGTCAGAATACGATGCCCTAGTGGGGGGAATCATGTCATGTCCTCATTTGATTGATAGCACTTAGTTATAGGTCTATCTATCTATCTATCTATCTATCTATCTATCTATCTATCTATCTATCTATCTATCTATCTATCTATCTATCTATCTATCTATCTATCTATCTATCTATCTATCTATCTATCTATCTATCTATCTATCTATCTATCTATCTATCTATCTATCTATCTATCTATCTATCTATCTATCTATCTATCTATCTATCTATCTATCTATCATAGTTCCTAACACAAAATTTTATATTTGGAAGGCTTTTCTGGAGTGTAATATTTGTTAATATTGAAGATCAGTGTTAGGAAAGATTCACCACATCCAGTCTACTTATGCAATTGTTTTATCACCACCATTCAGTGTTTAATAGAATCCATTTCTCATTCTTTTGCGAAACCTTCATTCTTCCATTTTGTGCACCAAACACATTTTTCTCCGGGCATAATCAATGTGAGCAATGTAGCACAAGGAGTGACAGGCCTCATTTTCTTGAACAAAGTGTTATGGAAAGGAAAACCTTCACACTGACTGCTTTTCTGTGTGCCTTCAAAAACCTCTCAGCGGCAATTACTTTGTAAGAGGTTAATCTATTCACAGCTGCCTGTGCCGAAACCTATTTTCTGGCTTTGATATTCCAGTTTCTGTGGGATTTTAGATTTCTATTGTATTAAGATGTCAGAAAAAAAGGACAATTTTAGTTTCAATTTACGTGGGAAAGCATTAAATAGACATAACTAGACAAATTACCTAAAGCCATTGCAGCAAATAAAACAAAGTTGCAGTGCTTTTAAAGGCAGGAATATGATGCATCAGTCTGCAGGGGGTAAGAGGACCACCAACAGATTTGGAAATGTTTTTTTTTTTTAAGATTTACAGCTTACATAGGTGAACAGTATACAAGATTTGAAATCCAAATTCAAGTGTGAGACAACCTTTATCTAACTTCCTTCTTTCTTACACATAAAATTAAAAGCTATACAGACTTGAGATACAGTTGGGGAAATTTAGTAAAGTACTGCACTGTGGCCTTTTAGGGAGATTCAGGTAGTTTTTAATAGCACTACTTTTACAAAGTGACGCTAATGCACCAAAAAAAAAAAAAAAATAATTACCTCCGTATCTAAGGAACAAAGACAGACAGAGAGCCTGTCCCTATACATAGTGTAATAGAGTGGCTTATTTGTCACTGCTACCCTCACTGGTTGTTAAAGTGGAACTTTAGTCAGAAAATGAAGTCCTGCTAGATCACTTCAGGCTGGCCCCTTTTGCAGGTATAGCTATGTGAAATATTAAAATAAGCGCCTATACTGTTTAACCACTTGCCGACCGCCGCACGACTGTTTACGGCGGCGGTCAGCCCCTCACAGGGCTATGTCGCTAGCCTGGGAGGCTCTAGGGAGCGAGCGCGCGCAGCCATAGGCGGGCTCCCGCTCCCACGCGGTCACGGACTCTCCCGCGCGTGTGCCCGGTGGATCCGATGTCCGCCGGGCACTCGCGATCGTCCGTTAGAGCGGGAGAAAGGCAGGCGGCTAATGTAAACAAAGCCGCCTGTCAGTCTCCCCTGTGTAAGAATGGTGATCATACGGTTCTGCTATGTAGGACCGTTGATCACTGTTCTTACACATCAAGCCACAGCCAATCACAGTTAGAAACACACCCCTAGGGACACACTTAACCCCTTCCTCTCAAAAAAAGTTAACCCCTTTACTGCCAGTGTCATTTTTACAGTAACAGTGCATATGTATAGCAATGATTACTGTAGTAATGTCACTGGTAACCCCAAAAGTGTCAAAAATGTCAGTCAAGGGTCCGATCTGTCCGCGCCAATGTCGCAGTCCCGCAAAAAAAACCGCAGATCGCCGCCATTACGCGTTAAAAAAAAACAACAAAAATGACAAAAATCTTTCCCTTTGTTAGTAAACGCAATAACTTTTGCGCAAACCAATCAAAATACGCTTTTTGCGATTTTTTTTACCAAACATATGGTAAAAAAAAAAATTGGCCTAAAATGTTAAATAATTTAGGTTTTTACATTTTTTTGGGGGGGATTTCATATAAAAAAATGTGAAAAATATTGTTATTTTTGAAAAATTGATGCTCTTTTTTTGTTTATAGCGCATGATCAAAAAATCGCACAGGTGAATAAATACCACCAAAAGAAAGCTTTGTTTGTGGGAAAAAAGGACGTCAATTTCATTTAGGTACAGCATCGCACGACCGCGCAATTGTCCGTTAAAGTCACGCAGTGCCAAATCGCAAAACAGGCCCTGGTCAGGAAGGGGGTAAAATCTTCCGGGGCTTAAGTGGTTAAAATCAAGTACTATGTGATCTCAACCTGCTCTGCACATGCTCAGTAGCTCTCTATTTTTTTGCCACTGCCGAAAAATGTAGAGACCAATCTCCTGGAAGCCTAAAGATTTACTGCTGTTCAGAAGCTCTTGGCTTCAGCAAAATGGCACCTCCAGCAAGAAGAAACAGGAGCATGCTAGAGGCAATTTACAGCACACACTCATTTTGGTACCATAATTATTATGTGGGTTGTATAGTATGTTCCTTGTTAAAGAGCGTTATTAAGTTGTTATGGGTAAAGTTCTGCTTTAAGAATAATGTTAGCTTCACAGCCAACAGCCTTCTAGCAACCAGGGATGCTGTAGAGTGTGAAACCTGATGGGGAAGTTGCGACTCTAGTTCCCCATCAGATCAACTCTCACCTTGTAATTGACAGCAATAAGTAAACGGATTCTATAGCCAATAGCAGGCTATCTATTGACTAAGGATCCGCCCACTGCCGTATGTCATTCATAAGGGTGGGGGAACCTGTTAGGGGACTAGTATCTGTAAATCCCCATCAGGCTCTGCTCCTGGTACAAAACTCCACTGCTCTGTTTACAGTCTGGTGCAGTAGTCGGGAGGAATCAGAGTTGCACTGAGGCTGGAGTATCTGTATGCCTACTCCGTGCCCCAGATTCATGCACCTGTCTACAGATACATGAATCTTTCACCAGAACCGACATTTGTTGCGTGGAGGTACATCCTAATTCTAAAGAGTTTCTTAGACAATCTTTATGAAGTACTGTTTCAGTTGCCTGGTCTGTCCAGGACTAGACAGTATTTATATACAGTACAATATATATATTTATATCCATCACTCTCACTTTATAAATTGATTATAAGGCAAAGGATGAGCATTGTGTAGACACCCCCTGCATTAACTTATCTTGGGGGAAAACAATAATTACCAGCCTCGCCAATTTGTTATTTCACCCTAGAAAGGCTCAGTCAGTAAATGCCTGAAAAAAAAAAACAAACCCTTGAAGTAACTGATTTTACTGTATGTCTGTAGGCACCTTTAGAGTTTTAACTGTAATTGAAGGTTGGTTGTAGATGTCTTGCATACATGTGTCTCTGATCTCTGCAAATTTAATTGGTAGCTGTTGCGAAAAAAAAGGGCCACTAAGTTGTGCTTTCTTGGTAACATAACCACACCAGTCTGCTGAGGTCATCCCTATGCACTCCCTTCTTACAAGTACACTGTATTACCAAAAGTATTGGGACACCTGCCTTTACACGCATATGAACTTTAATGGCATCCCAGTCTTAGTCCATAGGGTTCAATATTGAGTTGGCCCACCCTTTGCAGCTATAACAGCTTCAACTCTTCTGGGAAGGCTGTACACAGGGTTTAGGAGTGTGTCTATGGAAATGTTTGACCATTCTTCCAGAAGCGCATTTGTGAGGTCAGGCACTGATTTTCGAGTGAAGGCCTGGTTAGCCATCTGCGCTCTTATTCATCCCAAAGGTGTTCTATCAGGTTGGGGTCAGGACTGTGCAGGCCAGTTAAGTTCCTCCACCCCAATAGAGCACTGATTAGCTCCCTTTTGTTTTAAATTCTGGTGTACAGGGAGAGAAGGCACATTTTAGGTACTAATATTAAACATAATTAAATATTTGTTGAATGACTTTTGGTTATTAATTGGATAACATAATAATAACTGAATAGAGGGTTTGTTTTTCATAAAGCAAAATTTGTTATGTTGCAACTTACCAATTCTTAGACACAATGGCTGCATTAGTATCCTTTTTAGGCATCCTTTCCTTTATTTTCATCTGGGTGATCTGGCCAGTAAATCTGTTGTTTTTCAACAGATCAAGCTGTCCTGCAAATATATCAGTCAGAGTGTTGAGACAAACCATTTACCACTGACCCGGGGGGGGGGGGGGGGTATACAATGACCAATTTTTACTTATTCATGTAAAACTTTATCCTAAAAGAAAAAAAAATTGTTTGCTGTAGCTGCTTGTGTAACTGCAGTGTGGAAGCTGATATCTGGCTTCAATTTGTTGTGTATATAAATTTACTAGTTCATCCAGCACTTGCCTTCCCCAGATTGAAAATGCTGCTGTCTGCTATGCTCCCTGTGCTTCTTTCTCCAGAGTGTGGACACTCTAATACAGAGGTGTGTTACTGGACCAGATCACCAGGGGAAAACAGAGGGGAAAAGCCTAAAAAAAGAAAACGAATGCAGCCACCACATCTAAGGATTGGTTAGCTGCAATATATTACATTTTTGGTTTTGGATTTAATACCGCTTTAATATATTGTCCTGTTTGTTCAATTGTACCCAGTCTAAAAGGTTTAGAATAAGGCTGTCCACACTTCGTTATGTTCCTCATAAAAAGTGGCTTAGATGTGTGCCTATCCCCAAAGCCAGCTGATGGATTGTGGCACACGTTGAAAAATGTACAGTTGACTGTCCAGCATATTGGAAAATCTCTTGCTTCCTATAATAGGAAATGGTTTCCCTGCCGCCTACGTGACTCGACTGTAATAAGGGTTGCTTGACATGGCTACATACGTTGTTTTACTCTGCATGGCCCCTTAACCCAAAAGAGATTGTGTGGCAGAGACATTTGATGCTGTAATACGCGAAAATGGGATATACTGCTAGCTAAGAAATTGAAATGTTGCGTGATCTTCTACTTACAATGTAAAATTGGACAATTTAAGGTGTATAGAAGCAGTAAATGAGACTAACAAGAAGAAATAGAAAACACTTAGCTTCTAATTGTACTAGATCCCGTAATGTTTAATAATTGTTAATTAGATGACCATATCCCAGCAATGTAGGTGATGAATTGCAATTTTCTCTTTCCAAAGCACATAACTCTAATCTGTTCTGTTAATATGTGCAAGTTATTTTTAAAGCAGAACTTCAGCCAGAATAACAGAATATAAATGCTTAGTCAGTTTTAGTACTGTTTTTCTGCCACTAGATGTCCTCAGTCTGATTGCCAGCATTATTCAACCCACTTCCTCTGAGCCCAACCCAACCTAGACCTGCCCAACCGGTGACTGTATAACGAAAAGAGAAGCGGAATCAAGAGCTAATCTGTTTGTCAATCTGCTTTCTCTTCCTATCAGCATGCTTCTTGTCAGCACATGAACTGACTGGCTCCTTGTGCTGCTTTTTTCTCTCATATGCCAGCACTGCTGTACAAGAGGCTGATACTACATCAGGGGCTTACACTGCTTGCATTTACTTGCATTTACTAGATTTAAATATGTATTATTGATTACAGAGTTGTATTAATTAGTCTCTGTTAAATCTGGCTAGGGTATAGTGTTATATGTACAGTATGTAAATAGTCTAAGGCTGGCCATACATGTTCAATTTTCTTATACAATTTTCTGTGAGATTTACCAAAAACTATATAATATGAGGTCAAAACTAAACAAAACTTTCAACTGTATTCTATAAGGCAGGCCTTTGCACTACATAGTTGAAGGTAAATCTAATGAAGGCCTCTTGACCCCTGTAGGCAAAGAGAGCCTTGACTGATGGGGGCATGGCCAGGAGTTGAGATTAAGCAGGAGGCTATATGGGACAAAAGGATTGGACGGAGCCTTGGGTATGGGGCTGGGCCTGAGCTCAGTTAAGAGGACCTTCCCAGGGAATTATGGGACTTTTAAGAAGAATCTGCTTCACTGCTCTGTGGTGAAGAGCTCCCGCCCTGTTTTTTCGGTCGGTCTGTCACAGCTTTGACCTTGCAGTTTTTGACCTTGCCAGCAGCTAAAATTCCAGTAATGGGTTATGCCCTTGTTTGTAAATTGGGGGTAGGTTATCTGTCAGGCACTGATGGTAAGGACAGACCCTTCCCCTTACCCCTTTTTGGAAGTTAAGTTAATGACTAAGACTACTCATAGTACAACTGTGACTGGCACTGGTCTAGACATGTACTGGTTTGGTATTGGAAACTAAATGAAAGCTGTGGCCATGCCCTTTCCAACTTAATCGTGGTAAGCGTGTTTTATTATATGGGGAGGGGGCAAGGGGGTGTTTGTTACTACGTTAACTTTGTTTCTGGGCCTATGCGCCTCAGCAGTCAAGAAAATTGTACAGAAAATGGTATAATGTATGGCCAGCCTAAGACTTCAAGGGTAAGTGCAGCCAAAATCATAGTCTATGAATGGATGGGAGGGGGGGGTGGGCAGAGCTATCATTCATTCATCCGCCTGTTCTCCATTCTTAGATTACTTGCCATTCATAGAAACTGCAGTATGGCTTATATGACTGGCATATCTGTCATGAAAGGGCAGTTTAGTCAGGCTCTCTTGATGAGAGCCTGTGACAGCCCTTTAGTTGTATTAACCCCTGCTGCATCAGAAGATTACAGCAGCGGAAAGGTGGGGGTGGGGGGGTTGCAGGATGGAGGAAGATTAATACTAAAAGCAGAGGAGTCAAAACAAGGGACACATCTTACTGACTGTAAATTATGTCCCTTGTGCTGATTCTTCTGTTTTTGATTTTGTCTCCATTTAGGCTTTAGGTTTTGCCTGTGACCTTGACTGTCTTCATTTTTTTAGAATGTTTATATTTACTGTGATAAAATTCTTTGTGGATGATTACTTTTTGCTCCATTCTCCTGATTCAACATTAAACAAAAATCACATTATGTCCCATCTCAGTGAAAATAAATTGCAATCTGACATGCTACACAAAGTTTTACTGATCCCAGTTTGACAGCTAGACACACAGGACTGTTTAATGGTTGTCTATACACAGCTGAAACATGTTGTTATGTGTAGTTCTGGCCCATAAAACTGGACTAATAAAACTGGTGAGGTGATTTGTAGAAGAAAGATTTAGAAGTATTTTGTACTGAGTATTATGACTGTAGCTTCATAACCTTTGGCTATTACAAATGACTGTCCCTAGTTTCTCTTAGGTACTTTCCATATAGATGGTAAAACCAGCACTGAATAGTTTGTCTGATTTACAAAGGTGTAATAAGAGAAAACTTTTTTGGAAGATTTTCTTATTCTTTTTTTTATTTATTTTTTTATGTGTATGTGTTGCCTGACATTCTGCTAAGCCATATGTACAATATATTCTTGAATATGTGGGTTACTTGCATGGTGACATACAGTGGCCATATTTAAACTTCCAATCCTTGAAAACTAGAATATTACTGAGTGAGACCCATAGAAGGTTTGTGATACCACATCCTAAAAAACGACTGGGACAAAAACTTTAAATGTGTGTTCTACAAACAAGGGACTTTACCCACTTTAGCTCCAGAAGGTTTTGCCCCCTTCATGACCAGGCCATTTTTTTTTTTTTGCTATTTAGTACTGTGCTACTTTAACTGGCAATTGTGAGGTCATGCAATGCTGCACCCAAACAAGACTTGTATTTTTCTTCTCAGAAATAGAGCATTCTTTTGGTGATATTTGATCACCACTGGGTTTTTACTTTTTATTATATAAATAAAAAAAGACTGACAATTTTGAAAAAAAACCAAAAACAAATACAATATTTTTACTTTCTGCTATATAACATATCCAAAAAATAAAATAAATAAATAAAAAATGTCTTTATAAATGTAGTCCAAAATGTATTCTGCTACATGTCTTTGGTAAAAAAAAAAATCCCAATAAGTGTATATTGATTGGTTTGTGTGAAAGTTGTAGTGTCTTCAAACTATAGCATAGTATACTGGAATATTTATATATTTATTTTTTTATACTAGTAATGGCGATGATCAGCAACTTATAATGGGACTGCGATAATGCGGTAGGCAATCTGACACTAACTGAAGCTGGGGGGGGGGGATACACTAACTGAAGCTGGGGGGGGGGGGGGACTGACATGACCAGTGGCACTAATACAGTGATCAGTGCTAATAATATACACTGTCACTGTACTAATGACACTGGCTGGGAAGGGGTTAACTTTTAGGGGCAATCAAGGGGTTAACTGCATGCCTAACAATGTTTAGTGCATGTACTGTGTGCTGTTTTACTAAGTAATATGCTGATTTATACTCCCTGCTTTGCAGGGAGAAAGACACCAGCATATTGCTGCTGTCAGTAGAGAGCTCTGTGTTTTTTACCAACACAGGGTTCTCTTCTGTCATTCGCTCAGCCAATCAGCAGATTCTGGCCATAAGTCATTGGTGATCAACTTGTGTTGTAGTGCTTGACAGCACAGCCGAGGCAGGCATGCCCCCTACCCAAAAATGCGCATTACGTATATACATTAGAGTGATTCTGCACAGCCGAGCTGCCCTGTAACAGTAAAGCTACAGGAGGCGGTTGGCAAGTGGTTAAATGTGTCAAATAATCAGCTTCACATATTAGTAAATAACCTAAAAATGTTATTTAATAGTTAAAGATACTTATACATAAGGAAAGACCAACCTTTAGTACCATATATATCATAACATGAACATTGGGCATAGAAAACTTCTCTAAAATAGGAAGGGGGAAGGAGCACAAATAGCTAACCAGTTAATGCGCTTAAAAGGTACCTTACTGTCCATTCACAGGGAGTAATGTTGGGCGAGCAGTTCTGACCGAGCATAAGTTAGGCCCGAACACCGCCGTTCGCCCATTCGGTGAACATCCGAATTTGCGGGGCGCTCAGCAGGATGTTCACCCACCAAGCTCCCCACATTATACTGCACGCTGCACAGTGCATTCTAAGCCCTGATTGGGCAAAGCCTTGCCCAATCAGGACTCGGTAAATTGCTGGTTGTCAATGCGGAGCTCCACCCAGAAGGTCCACTTATCTGCCTCCACTCCCCCTCCAGTGCCATATTTGGTGGAGGAAGGAGAAGGGAGCCAAACATCTGGGTGATCTCCCTCCTTTCCCACCGCCAGGCCATTCATCTATTACAGCGGGCTTCGTACATGTGTAGTAGGGAGCCAGATGTGAAGCTGCTAGGCTCCACTGCCAGTTTCCCTCACAGGTAATGGCAGTGACAGCACCCGAGAGTCGATGGAAACATCAGTTGGGGTGCCGACATCGCTGGACAGGTAAGTGTCTATATATTAAAAGTCAGCAGCTACAGTATTTGTAGCTGCTGACTTTAAATGTTTTCATGGGGGGGCTGGACCTCCTTTTTAGGGCCAGCAATACATTTTTTTTTTTTTTAATGGCCACTGGGGTCTTCCCCAATCCATATCAGGTCCTTTGGGTCTGGTGTGGATTTTAAGGGGAACCCCACACCAAAATTAAAAAAACATGGTGTGGGGTCCCCCCAAATCTATACCAGACCCTTCTTCGAGCATGCAGCCTGGCATGTCAGGAAAGGGGGGAAGGGGGGGGGGGGGTGAGCGAGTGCCCTCCCCTTCTAAACTATAACAGGCCAAATGCCCATAAAAAGCCTGGCCCCCCCTGCCCAAAAGCACCTTGATCCTTCCTGTTAGCAGGTGGCTACGTTCAGTGTTCATATTCTCATGTACTGTAAATTGAGCGGTGCACATCAATTCAACTAATATACTCTGCTTGTTTCAAACAAATGAAAAGGAGCTTACCAATCTTTAGTTGTGATGGCTGCATAATTTTCCTTTTCTTTGGCTTTTTTCCCTGTTTCCACCTATTGATCCAGCCAGTAACACCCCTCCTGTAAAAGTCAGACACAACTCTGCCTGTCAGGGAGGGGGGGGGGGGGGGGTTGGGATGTGTTACATGTATTAGCAGATTTAAATACATTAACACATTGAAGCCAAACTCCATTGCATACTTCATAATTAGTTACAGCAGTTTTTTTTTCCCTTTTGCATGAATAAATAAAAGCTGATCGCTTAATCACCCCTGCCAGTGTTCTATGCTTGAGCTTGTGAAACATAACAGACTTACTGGCTGGATCACCAGATGAAACATAGAAGAAAGAAAGCCTAAAAAGGGAAACAAATGCAGCTAATACATCTAAGAATTAATAAGCTGCAATATAAATAAATATGTGATGCAGTCTCTAAATCTACACCAATGCCACAAATTTCATACAAGCTGCATTTCCCTTGATGCAATAAGATCTGATCTGCGCTAGTTCACTTCAGTTGTGTCCCTGTGTTTGCTGCATTCTCCCTGCAACAAAATACCATTAACTGTCTAGATGTACTGTAACAGTACTATTGTTTACAGCCTCATAACGGACACGGTTAGGATTGTTCTCTTCCAGGATACTAATAAATGCAGCTTTGCCCTTCCTGGTAATGGAGAAAAGAGGCACTGGCGGTGAGATCCACTGCCCCAGACAGACATAGGGCAAGGGCTTTTCTTTTCTGTAGCCCTGCCCCCTTGGGGTTTGCTGGTTAATGGGTGTTCTTCAGCACTACTGTAACCCTGTAAACCGTCCAGCTCACCTGACACTCTAGGTTCAGACATTGTGTGTACATCTTTAAGTAATACACTGACACAGTACCAATGAGTTTTGACTTTTTTTTGAGTAAGCAAGTGAAATTATGTTAGTCAGCTGAATCCCTGTTTAAATCCTGAGGGTTCAGCGAGACTGACACAGAAACAACAGAAAACAGTAAGTTATAATATTAAGGAACAGTAGTGAAACAACGTTCTATCTTCTAAACATGTATAGCTACTTCCTAGAATGATGTAGCAATATCAGATTAATGGAAAACATTAAGCTTAAAGAAGAACTCTAGGCTAATTTATGCTATCAGTTCTTTACTCAGCAGTATAACCATAAACTAGAACGTGTCCCCTTTGAGAACTACTGTGTATCAATGTCCCTCCTTTAGCAAGGCCTTGCTATGTTCTTCACCGTCAGTTGGATCTCTTAAACAGTTTCCACTGTGGTTTAGTATAGCAAGGAGGATCAAAGGTTAGTGTAAAGATGAGATGTTATACCTGCAGTCTGGACCAGGCACAGGCACCCTCTCTCACTCTGAGATGTCCATCCATGAGTGCCCTGCAGGATAGGTGATGCGATCTCCCATGCTGCGGCGTCTGGGAACAGGCTGCGCTCTGCCACCACAGGATGCCTAACCGACCTCCACTGTCTCCTTCAGCAACACTGTGAAAGCATCCACAGTACAGCAACCAGCATCCGCTTCGCTGAGCCTGAGTTCCGTGAGCGGGTCAGGCCTCATGCACTAGGCTGCAGCTGCCATAAGTCACACACTCAGCAAGCTGATCCGCACTTAATGGGTCCCAGGAGCAAGAGAGTTTTCAAGCTGTAGAGCAGATAGTTTTATATATTCTCCCATGATGCTCCGCTTGCCTTCAGCCTTCTGGGAAGATAGTTTCCTCGGTTATCCAAACAATGATCAGCTCTCTGTTAGAAACTAAATCTCCCACAATCCCAATCTTCCACTTCCTGCCAGAGGACGATTCCTTTGAAATTAACATTAAAGGGGCACAGGAACATTTCAAATAACAATGATAAATCTGTGTATTTATAATAGTAGTTCGATCCCGGCTACATTTCTGTATCTTCCTTTTGCTATTTTACAACTGAAATCTATCTTTCAAATCTCAAAAGCGTAATGCATTTTTATGGGGTTTTTTTCAGTGCACCATTTGCAATTGAGAATGTATTACATTTAACACACATACATTGAATTTACTGTACACATATTATGTCATCATTTTTATAGGTATCTTGACTGTAAATGTGAATTCACAAAGATTATGACTCAGGTTATTACTCCTTTTAATATAAATAATAGAGAGTTTTATAGGGTGTCCATTAAAGACAGGAGGGAATGGAACCATTTGAAAGCTGAATTTTAAAAGGAGCATAACATGCTTTATGTAACACCTGCCCTGTAAAAATATGTATTATACTACTATTAGTGATATCATAACACGGTCAGTGTCATTTTAGCATCCATTATGATGAAATCAATATAAAAGTAATTCTACAAAGATATCCATACAGTTTATCACCAAAAATAACACTAACTGGTGTTAACTGTGAGTTTAAGCTGGGGTCAATAAAAAAAACCAGGAAAGGGAGCCATTTAAGCTGGTAATAAAATATCATATTTTGGCTCAGTTCACAGTGATTTTCAGACCTTGTCCATTCATCTCTAAGATCTTAAAGTGGCACTAAAGCCTAAACATTTTTCACCCTAATGCATTCTCTGCATTAGGTAAAAAAAAGGACCCCACTACCGGTCCTACCCCCTCTGTCACTAAAAACTTACCGGGCTCCATCTCCTCTCTCCATTGATGTCTCCCTTCTGGCTTTCACAGGAGAAACTGAGGGCAGCGGAACCTTAGGCTCGTGCTGCTGTCAGTCAAACTCCTGTGACGAGGGAAACACAGGACACACTGACCTAGTGCATCACCAAATATTTAATAAAGTAAAATCAAAGATAATCCTCGAAAAGCGTCAGCCTATTGGATCTTCATTTTCTGTCACATGAGTTGAATTATAGATTGAATTATGCAGGATTTCGTGATGAGCTTTTACACAATAGCCATTTTGTGAGATTAATACTTACCACTTTAATAAATATTCGTTCTTAGGATAATGCGCTAGGTCGGTGCGCCCTGAGTTTCTTTTGTATGTTTCAGTGTTCCAGACTTCCCCAGACTTTGAGGACAGCAAGACCATACTTATCCACTTAACCAAGATGGAGAATTAGCTTACTCATCTGGAGCGGGTACCTTTCCAAGGGCAGGAAATATTGTGTTTGTGATTCTTTGTTCTTCCTGTGAGGAGGGAGCAGGGAAATGGCTTACCAGCACTGTGTGTGTTTATGGACACACACAGCATGGCTTGAAAGCGCACACACACAGGTGCCTCCTCAGCACCCGGCTTGATACAGGAGGCACCCAGAGCATAAAAGAGCTGACAGCGATGGCAGAGACCATGCCAGAAGAGGAGGTAAGTGACTTTTTGTTAAATATGGTTGCACAGAGCAGGTAAGTATAACATCTTTTTTATTTAAAAATATTTGCTTTTAGTATCACTTTAAAGGATAGGTTCACCTTTTGCACATGTTACACCTGTATTTAGGATGTAACATGTAACATGTTCTAGCAGATACCCCTCTCCATCTTAGCCTACCCTTTCCTGTGACAGCAGGTGGGGTTTCCTCCCCAATGCAGCCGCTGTCACATTTGAAATTGGCGTGGCTGTGCGAGGCTCCACCCAGACAATCATGTAATTCATTCACAGGGATCAGTGAATGAATAAACTACAAGTCCTATTTACCACCCTGGTAGACAGCTTGTACTGTAGTTCTCAATGGACTGCGAGCACACTGATCAATACACTCGTAGTCCACTCACATTCCCTACAGCTCTGAAGCTGACAGGTCATGCAGAAGTATGGGTCCAGAATTGTAGGCAGCATATGCAGGAGCCTGACGTTGCGTTTGTGATCCACTGATTGTGGGTGCAATACTTTGCAGGCTCCTGTAGAAAAAAATAGTAACTGGAAATTTTTTTAACCTAACGGAATAAAAAAAATCATAAACACCAGACTGAGCTCAACCTCAATATGCAAAAGTGTAATGTGTGCCTAAATGGTTATATATAGTATTTGTAAGAAACCCAGAAAACTAGCTTCACACATTTAATAGTTAGGAAAATTAACTTTATTGAACACTTATAACACCTAGAACATACAAAACCCATCTAACTAATAAAATTATAACTGTCCCCCTTTTTAAAACCCAACAGTGGGGCAGCTGCAGGGAAAATGTGTGATCATCCCCCCCACCCCCAAAAGAAAAAGAAGTGGAAGAGGACTCCAGTGGCAACCTATGAAGCTCTGGTGAACTCCATGCCCAAGAGGGTTAGGGCAGTGCTTGAAAATAATGGTGGCCACACAAAATATTGACACTTTTGGCCCAATTTGGACATTTTCTCTTAGTGGTGTACTCACTTTTGTTGTAAGTGGTTTAGACATTAATGGCTGTGTGCTGAGTTATTTTGAGGGGACAGCAAATTTACACTGTTATACAAGCTGTACACTCACTACTTTAAAAAAGTGTAATTTCTTCAGTGTTGTCACGTGAAAAGATATAATAAAATATTTACATAATCATGAGGGGTGTACTTACTTTTGTGAGATACTGTATATCCATTTAGGAATACATTACACTTTTGCATACTGAGGTTGAGCTCAGTCTGGTATTTATGATTATTTTTTTCTTCCTTTATGTATGTATGCACAGAAGACAGTTCCCTCCTAATACATTTTTAGTTTTTTTTTTTTCTTCTGTCTTGAGGACACAATTTATTTATTCCTTTTTAATAAGTACTTTTTTTTACCTGCAAAAATATGCACATTGATTATTTTTTAGTTAAGGTGAACTTTAATTTTACAAAGGTGCATAACATTCATTATATAGCCTGTTTTGTATGCAGTGGTGTTTTACCACTATAGGTGCTATTGTCACGCTATTAGTGTTATTTTATTGACCCTTATGATAAAATCAACATCAAGGTCAATTGAAAAGGATTAGCAAGGATAAAAATATAAATATTGTTTGAAAAAACACCAAATTTTTCCTGCTCTCCTTTTTCGCTATGGCTGTGGGCTACGGGCCAGTTTTGATGACATCAGATGACCTTAGACCTCTTGAATACAGGGGCGAATAGCCTGTAGGGACTGGTCTAGCAGCACGGCCTGCAGGAGTGAAGGATCTGGTAAGCAAAATTAGGACTACTTAATTTTAGTGGCATTTCTGTTGAATGTGTGAAGAAATCCTTTATGAGATAGAATAATGCTGGCCATACACTAGCCGAAAAATCGTTTCGAAAACCTGTCATTTGGTTCATTCGTTAATTTTTTCGTCCAGTTATTGGGCACAAATAGAAAATCGGTTTTAACTTTTCAGAGCCAAAAAATCGAAGGAACAGTTTGGAAAATTCTGCCGAACTAACGATAAATTGAAAGGTTAATGTGTTTCTTGCCTGAACTGTTTGCACTAGGCATATGTGACAAACTGAACAAAAAACTGATTCATTTATGTCCATTGAACGATTTATCGTTCGAAATTCGGTCATTACATGATGCCATGATCGTCTGCTCTCACAGCCGATTTTTTGTTTTTCGAAAATGAGTTTGAACGATTTTTCGGCTAGTGTATGGCCAGCTTTAATACAGTAGTTGTGGTAAAATAACTCATTAATCTTACTGAATTGAGACCCATACAGGATTGAATAACAGTTCATGAGAAAAATTAGTTTTTTGCAGTCAAAAAACTAATTAGGACAATATAATAACAATTGAACACCTATGTGATATTTATGCTTGTGAATTTAACTTTTTAGGAGAAAATAATCATGAGATAAAATCATAATGAATTAAGCGTAAAGGCAGCACCCTGTTACAAAAAAGATCTGAATTATAAGTGTCCAGGAAGCAATCTGCCTCTTCACGTCTAAACGCATTGGTTGTTATGGGGTAACACAGACAAATTTCTTACGCATTCGTCTCCTAAGGCGTGACACGCTATAAATACAGAGATGATTATTCATCTCGTTACTGCTTGGTCTTCTGCATGCAGCTCACAGGAAGTGTGTTAAAATAGTGCATATGTGTGCATTTTTTAGCATTTAGCTTTGACCAGCAGATTGTGTTGCCTCTCAAGGGATCAGCAATAGCTAGCAAGCACTAGTAATCAGTGATCCCTTAACTGCTGCTGTGAATGACTTTCCTGCCTCATGTTCAAAGCAGAATGTAGCAAAAGCAAAATCATTTCTATGAGTGAGCCCTTAGGGTTTAACCTGCACCTGTTCATTTGTATACATATCCTCTAAACATGGAGTAAAACCAGGCTACAGTCTGGTACAGACAGATGCTGATGTGCATATATTCAAAGGCAGTAGATGGATTTCCCACTGTAAATGTCACTTGTGTTAGTCAACTTATTTCGTAACATCTTATATCTTCATGTCAATATGAAGCTGAAAGCGGAGTTCCGGCCACAAAATCGACATAGTCGATTTTGGGCCATCTGCTTGCTTTTCGTCACCTGAAAAATAAATGGATAGTTAAGATTTTTTGTTTACTTACCTTGTTATTGAAGAAAAATATACTCACCTTTCCTCCACTTCCTCCTTCTGCGGCCGCGGCCCGCACCATCACTTCCTCTTTGCATTGATTCCTGGGAGCTGAACGTCATCGCTCCCAGGAATCAATGCGCCTTCAGCGGCCCTGCTTGTCAGTTCCAGTGCGGGCGCGTCATTCCCTTCTAAACAGCTTCTGGGCATGCCCAGAAGCTGTTGAGGGATGACACGCCCGCACCGGAAGTGACGATCGGGGCCGGTGCAGGCACATTCTGGAAGAAGAGGACACGAAAGAGGACGCCGAAGAGGACGCGCTGGCTTCAGCTGCCCACATCCGAGATGGCAGCGCTGGAGAAGAAATTTTCAAGGTAAGCATTTCTTCTAAAAGGTAAGTGTGACCCGGGACAGTACAGAGGCTATCCATTGTGGAATGTACTAGCCCTGACGGTCGCTGGGGTATTTTTATTGAAAAATATTTTTCGTGGCCGGAACGCACATCAGGCACTAAGTGAGTTTAATTACGACCTTAATCAGCCTCAGAACCTGTGTATTAAATGTGTGTCCTGGTTTAAAGGGATGAGGTGGCAACCCTAGCAACAAGGTGCTTTGCCCTTTGTTTGCTTTAGAATATGGAAATAAGAAGAACACCATTCAAAAATGGTGAATAAATAGCAGAAAAGCTAAGAGATTGAGTGCCTGATTACATGACTTTTAAAATCATGTGGATGGACTCTCCTCCAACCATGCAGTGTTATGCAGAGAAAACTCTGGAGGGCACAGCAGGCTGTACACGACAGCCAACTTTTTTAAAATGGGATGTAAATTGTAGACCTCTTTGTGGAGTAACATTGTACTTGTCCAGGTGGCGATAGGGTAGCGGCATCTGCTCTACTCTCTAAATAGCTCCCGAAGAGTCTTCTTATTCATATTGCAGATCACACATGTTCTATACACAGCACCATCTTTTGGCCAAAGCGGGAGATTCATGTTCGTAGAAAATAGGGAATGCCACATTTAATCTGATTTGTATGACTCAGAGCAGCCTGAATTAATTAACAGACATGCTTTTAGAGCCATGTGGACCAACAAGCAGTGGGGGAGATATACTAAAACTGATGCACTCAGAATCTGGTGCAGCTGTGCATGGTAGCCAATCAACTTTTAACTTCAGCTTCTTCAATTAGGCTTTGATAATAAAACCTGGTAGCTGATTGGTTTCTATGCAGAGCTGCACCAGATTTTGAACACTCCAGTTTTAAATAACCCCCAGTGTTTTGACACATAAGGGGTTGTTTACTAAAACTTGAGAGTGCAAAATCGGGTCCAGCTCTGTCTAGTAACCAATCCGCTTCCAGGTTTTATTGCCAAAGCCTAATTGAAGAAGCTGAAGTTAGATGCTGATTGGCTACCATGCACAGCTGCACCAGATTCTGAGTGCACCAGTTTTAGTAAATCCCCCCCCCCATAGGTTTTGACTTACAACTAGAAAAGACTAGGGTTTTATGTTCTAGTTCCATTCAGAACACACGTTCAAAGAGCTTTTTTCCCCAAATGCAAATCATTCCAGTTCAGATTGCCTTGGAAAAAATTGATGGTTGATGCATTGATGAGAACGAGCGTAGTTAAAAAATAATGGATGGTCTGTGCTTGCATAGAAATCAGAAGTTTTGTGACCTAAATATCCTGCTCTGCTGTAAGGAACATGATTGTGTATGAATCAAACATGCAAATCTAGCATATTGGGGGAATATTTAACAAGAATAAAGAACTCACAAAGCATTTTTAAAGTAAGAAGAGCACATAGCACAGAACACAAACTCGCTGCCAAATTGAGACTGTGACATTTAGGGTGGGGTTAGAGTTGTTCTCTCTTTAGGGATATTCTGCAGTAATGTATTCCTAGCATTGGCTCTGGTCCTGTCTTTGTGTATTTTTGAAGCATTGTCTTACTGATGAGCTGCTTACAGAGCTACTGTTACCAAATAAAGTTCTGCTACATGCTTATGCAACAACAGTGTGTAACACTGAAACGCATTTGTTCTAGACTAGAAGGAGAAAAATAACAGCTATGCTATCACAGCTCTATGGCTTCACCTGTCGGACCTCTCCCCTTAATTTGAAAGCTGCACCATATGTAGTTGTCATGCTTGTGATATGAATGTAATGCAAAAGCTAAAATGCAAAAAAAGGCGTAAAACATAAAGTGGTTATAAAGGCATAAAGTTGTTTTACCGTAATGCATCCTTGCTTCCTCTGCATTAAGGTAAAGAACCTTTCATTATCAGTCCCCCCCATTGCCTTGAAAACTTACCTGCCTCTTGTTTTGATCAGTGCTCTGCCCATCTGCAGCAGCGTTGCTCTCTCTTCCTGTATTCCCAGGACACAGAGGCAGTGGGCCCCTGCTGATGTCTATCAAATCCTATAAGGAGGGATTGGGGGGGCAATGGGGTGGGCTGAACCATACTGCGTGTGTACAAGTGCTCCCTTACCAGCAGGCTTGCTATGGGGGCACTTAGTGAAGAGGAGAAGTGGACAGTGCCTGCTGGGGACCCCATTAGAGGAGGTTCAGGACTGCTCTGTGCAATATCCTCGCACAGAGCAGATAATTATAACATGTGGATTATTTATTTAAAAAAAAACAGCCTTTACAACTGCTTTACTAGCAAACTATTAATAAAACCTCCTTGGAAAATGACTAAATATAGCTGCATACTTTATGCCACTTTGCTTTCTGTCCCCAGTTTAGTACAGCCTTTCCAGCCTTTGTAAGTTTTTTCTGTTGAGTTTCTGCCTATAGGATGTCTTCTTTATCTCCAATATCTCTCTGGTGCCACCCTGTTGCACGCATTACTGTTGCTTGGTGCCTTGCTCAAGAAACGCATTTGCAATAGAGGCTGTCAGCTGGAATGCACAAACATGCATGTGTCATAAAAATACATTAAATCCAATTGGGCTGTTCAAATCTATGTGCGGTGCTGGTAAAAATTAAGCTTGTCTGATTTTCTGTGCATTTTCACTTGCTATGATTCCCAAAAGAATAATGAAAATGCATCAATTTGCACATACAACATGTTTTTTTAAAAAAAAAAAGGAAGAAAAAACGAACGGAAGTGGACATGGATAGATGTAAACCTGGCCTAAATGTTATTGCATAAGATTAAGCTGTATTCATGTTGAATACCTATTTTTTGTGTGGGAAAAAACAGGATTTTTGCTTATATCTTGCAATTGTATTTGCAATGAATACAGCTTCACCTTTTCACCTGTTGCGTGTTGAATTTGTTGTGATAAAAGTTGAATCAGTAAAAGAAAAACTGCAGAATAGAGCCACTGTGTGTTGAAATGACTTTAGTAAAGAATAAAGGATTGAAGTTGGTATATATTGGGTTGGTGGTGGTAGAGAACAGCTGTATGAAAAACCTAAGTATTAAGACTCTTTTAACTAGAAAACAATGGAATGCAGTTACTACATTTTGAAAGACAGTAGGATCCCGTCATGAGCTCCATTGGATCTACAGCGTCCTATCATCTGCTGTCTGCGAAAGCTGCCCAACCATAGCATGAAGTAAACTAGTATAGTATAACACAAATAACACAAATAATATAGCAAATAAAATCTAGAAATCATAAATAAAAAACAAAAAAAAAAACAAGTTCTCAATGTAAATGGGTAACCCAACACTAAATAGGGAACACCTAAGACCAGGATCCAGAGGGTAACATCAGAAAAAAGGGTGGATCCTTCTCCTTCAAGACCAGGATCCTGAGGGTGATGTCAGAAGAAGGGTGGATCCCGGTCTTGCAACCCAGCTTCAAAAAAAATGTGAATAAAATCAGCGCAATCCAAGAAAATTAGTAGTAAATGAATAATAAATCAAATCAAACCCCAATGGCAGCATGCATTAAGTGTTTTTCACAAACCACAGGCATCAAATAAATAATCAAGTTAATGCAGCGCCAAAGGATCTTTTAGCGCTGCATTAATTTGATTATTTATTTGCAACGCAGCTGGTCTGCTGTCCTTTACCAACCTGCAGCATGGCTGGTGCTGTTCTACCACTGGATCATCTGTACTTTAAACTGAGGCACAGATGTCCCCCATAAATGTTGCCGGCTTCCTTATTGTGTAGGATATTTTAGCAACATTCCACTATTTATCCGTCTGTTTTGCTTGCATCTATCTAGCAAGGGTTACTTTGCGGTATAAACAAGGAAACTCAGACCTCTGCAGGGTATAAATGTACTTTTACTAAACAAAAGCATACTGTACATACAAACTATTGCAATATTAGGAACATATCACAAGACTGGCAGATATAACAATGCCTAACACATGAACAGCCTATGGTCTGTAAACAGCAGAAATACGCTTCTTAATCAAATAAATACTTAGCTCTGGTGGTGGGCTCAGCAGATCTCTGCAACAACAGGACAAAGAGGTCCTCGCCGCATGTTTTCTCCAACTACAAACGAAGAAACAAGCCAGGCTGCATCATGGATGTTTAAAGCGGAGTTCCACCCTCAGAATGATTTTTTAAACAAAAATAGCACATTAATATTAACACATCTCGCTTGCCAAAACCGCAATTTGCATATTTATGAGTTGAACGATGTATTTGTTTAGTGAAAATCTTACTTTATAAAGCTGCTGCCTGTGCGTTGTCATCTTTAGTAAGGGCGTCTGAAGCTGCAGTGTCCTTCTTCCTGGTTGTTGTTCATTCTGGCTACCCAGAATGCAGCAGGAAATCCCGCACATGGGCAGTACAATGCTTTAGGCACAGTAAAGGTTGCTATAGAGACCTTGACTCAGGAGGAAGTTGCCGCCCTCTATATCTCTTCCCCTCCTCCCGGAAGGCACAATAGAGAGAGTCACACAAACACTTCCTGCTACTAAGGTAAGAAAGCTCTTGTCTGGCTGAATGGATGAATGGCAGCTCTATGATTGGGGGCAGCTTGTGGCAACACTGTAATGACACCTTTTGATTAGGGGCAGGATTGTGGAAGGATGGCTGCTATTAGCAGGCTCTTTAAAGGAGGAATGCTGGGCTCTGTTGTCCCCCCTAGTTGTAGTATAACATGCTCTGTAAAGGAGGAATGCTGGGCTATGTAGTCCCCCTAGTTGTAGTATAGCAGGCTGCTTTATTTAACTAGGGACACTACAGAGCCCAGCATTCCTCCTTACCAGAGCCTGCTGTACTACAACTAGGGGGACTACAGAGCCCAGCATTCCTCCTTACCAGAGCCTGCTGTACTACAACTAGGGGGACTACAGAGCCCAGCATTCCTCCTTACCAGAGCCTGCTATACTACAACTAGGGGGACTACAGAGCCCAGCATCCCTCCTTACCAGAGCCTGCTATACTACAACTAGGGGGACTACAGAGCCCAGCATCCCTCCTTACCAGAGCCTGCTGTACTACAACTAGGGGGACTACAGAGCCCAGCATTCCTACTTACCAGAGCCTGCTGTACTACAACTAGGGGGACTACAGAGCCCAGCATTCCTCCTTACCAGAGCCTGCTGTACTACAACTAGGGGGACTACAGAGCCCAGCATTCCTACTTACCAGAGCCTGCTGTACTACAACTAGGGGGACTACAGAGCCCAGCATTCCTCCTTACCAGAGCCTGCTGTACTACAACTAGGGGGACTACAGAGCCCAGCATTCCTCCTTACCAGAGCCTGCTGTACTACAACTAGGGGGACTACAGAGCCCAGCATTCCTCCTTACCAGAGCCTGCTATACTACAACTAGGGGGACTACAGAGCCCAGCATCCCTCCTTACCAGAGCCTGCTATACTACAACTAGGGGGACTACAGAGCCCAGCATCCCTCCTTACCAGAGCCTGCTGTACTACAACTAGGGGGACTACAGAGCCCAGCATTCCTACTTACCAGAGCCTGCTGTACTACAACTAGGGGGACTACAGAGCCCAGCATTCCTCCTTACCAGAGCCTGCTGTACTACAACTAGGGGGACTACAGAGCCCAGCATTCCTACTTACCAGAGCCTGCTGTACTACAACTAGGGGGACTACAGAGCCCAGCATTCCTCCTTACCAGAGCCTGCTGTACTACAACTAGGGGGACTACAGAGCCCAGCATTCCTCCTTACCAGAGCCGGTTATACTACAATTAGGGGGGCTACAGAGCCCAGCATTCCTCCTTACCAGAGCCTGCTGTACTACAACTAGGGTGACTACAGAGCCCAGCATTCCTCATTACCAGAGCCTGTTAGACTACAACTAGGGGGACTACAGAGCCCAGCATTCCTCCTTATCAGAGGCTGCTGTACTACAACTAGGGGGACTACAGAGCCCAGCATTCCTCATTACCACAGCCTGTTAGACTACAACTAGGGGGACTACAGATCCCAGCATTCATTCTTACCAGGGCCTACTGTACTACAACTAGGGGGACTACAGAGCCCAGCATTCCTCCTTACCAGAGCCTGCTGTACTACAACTAGGGGGACTACAGAGCCCAGCATTCCTCCTTACCAGAGCCTGCTATACTACAACTAGGGGGACTACAGAGCCCAGCATCCCTCCTTACCAGAGCCTGCTATACTACAACTAGGGGGACTACAGAGCCCAGCATCCCTCCTTACCAGAGCCTGCTATACTACAACTAGGGGGACTACAGAGCCCAGCATTCCTCCTTACCAGAGCCTGCTGTACTACAACTAGGGGGACTACAGAGCCCAGCATTCCTACTTACCAGAGCCTGCTGTACTACAACTAGGGGGACTACAGAGCCCAGCATTCCTCCTTACCAGAGCCTGCTGTACTACAACTAGGGGGACTACAGAGCCCAGCATTCCTCCTTACCAGAGCCGGTTATACTACAATTAGGGGGGCTACAGAGCCCAGCATTCCTCCTTACCAGAGCCTGCTGTACTACAACTAGGGTGACTACAGAGCCCAGCATTCCTCATTACCAGAGCCTGTTAGACTACAACTAGGGGGACTACAGAGCCCAGCATTCCTCCTTATCAGAGGCTGCTGTACTACAACTAGGGGGACTACAGAGCCCAGCATTCCTCATTACCACAGCCTGTTAGACTACAACTAGGGGGACTACAGATCCCAGCATTCATTCTTACCAGGGCCTACTGTACTACAACTAGGGGGACTACAGAGCCCAGCATTCCTCCTTACCAGAGCCTGCTGTACTACAACTAGGGGGACTACAGAGCCCAGCATTCCTACTTACCAGAGTCTGCTGTACTACAACTAGGGGGACTACAGAGCACAGCATTCCTCCTTACCAGAGCCTACTATTAGCAGGCTCTGGAAAGGAGGCATGCTGGGCTCTGTAGCCCCCCTAGTTGTAGTACAGCAGGCTCTGTTAATGAGGAATGCTGGGCTCTGTAGTCCCCCTAGTTGTAGTACAGCAGGCTCTGTTAATGAGGAATGCTGGGCTCTGTAGTCCCCCTAGTTGTAGTACAGCAGGCTCTGTTAATGAGGAATGCTGGGCTCTGTAGTCCCCCTAGTTGTAGTATAGCAGGCTGCTTTGTTTAACTAGGGACACTACAGAGCCCAGCATTCCTCCTTACCAGAGCCTGCTGTACTACAACTAGGGGGACTACAGAGCCCAGCATTCCTCCTTACCAGAGCCTGCTGTACTACAACTAGGGGGACTACAGAGCCCAGCATTCCTCCTTACCAGAGCCTGCTGTACTACAACTAGGGGGGCTACAGAGCCCAGCATTCCTCCTTTACAGAGCCGGTTATACTACAATTAGGGGGGCTACAGAGCCCAGCATTCCTTCTTACCAGAGCCTGCTGTACTACAACTAGGGGGACTACAGAGCCCAGCATTCCTACTTACCAGAGCCTGCTGTACTACAACTAGGGGGACTACAGAGCCCAGCATTCCTCATTAACAGAGCCTGCTGTACTACAACTAGGGGGACTACAGAGCCCAGCATTCCTCCTTACCAGAGCCTGCTGTACTACAACTAGGGGGGCTACAGAGCCCAGCATTCCTCCTTTACAGAGCCGGTTATACTACAATTAGGGGGGCTACAGAGCCCAGCATTCCTCCTTACCAGAGCCTGCTGTACTACAACTAGGGGGACTACAGAGCCCAGCATTCCTCCTTACCAGAGCCTGCTGTACTACAACTAGGGGGACTACAGAGCCCAGCATTCATTCTTACCAGGGCCTACTGTACTACAACTAGGGGGACTACAGAGCCCAGCATTCCTCCTTACCAGAGCCTGCTGTACTACAACTAGGGGGACTACAGAGCCCAGCATTCCTACTTACCAGAGTCTGCTGTACTACAACTAGGGGGACTACAGAGCCCAGCATTCCTCCTTACCAGAGCCTACTATTAGCAGGCTCTGGAAAGGAGGCATGCTGGGCTCTATAGCCCCCCTAGTTGTAGTACAGCAGGCTCTGTTAATGAGGAATGCTGGGCTCTGTAGTCCCCCTAGTTGTAGTACAGCAGGCTCTGGTAAGGAGGAATGCTGGGCTCTGTAGTCCCCCTAGTTGTAGTATAGCAGGCTGCTTTGTTTAACTAGGGACACTACAGAGCCCAGCATTCCTCCTTACCAGAGCCTGCTGTACTACAACTAGGGGGACTACAGAGCCCAGCATTCCTCATTAACAGAGCCTGCTGTACTACAACTAGGGGGACTACAGAGCCCAGCATTCCTACTTACCAGAGCCTGCTGTACTACAACTAGGGGGACTACAGAGCCCAGCATTCCTCATTAACAGAGCCTGCTGTACTACAACTAGGGGGACTACAGAGCCCAGCATTCCTCCTTACCAGAGCCTGCTGTACTACAACTAGGGGGGCTACAGAGCCCAGCATTCCTCCTTTACAGAGCCGGTTATACTACAATTAGGGGGGCTACAGAGCCCAGCATTCCTCCTTACCAGAGCCTGCTGTACTACAACTAGGGGGACTACAGAGCCCAGCATTCCTCCTTACCAGAGCCTGCTGTACTACAACTAGGGGGACTACAGAGCCCAGCATTCATTCTTACCAGGGCCTACTGTACTACAACTAGGGGGACTACAGAGCCCAGCATTCCTCCTTACCAGAGCCTGCTGTACTACAACTAGGGGGACTACAGAGCCCAGCATTCCTACTTACCAGAGTCTGCTGTACTACAACTAGGGGGACTACAGAGCCCAGCATTCCTCCTTACCAGAGCCTACTATTAGCAGGCTCTGGAAAGGAGGCATGCTGGGCTCTATAGCCCCCCTAGTTGTAGTACAGCAGGCTCTGTTAATGAGGAATGCTGGGCTCTGTAGTCCCCCTAGTTGTAGTACAGCAGGCTCTGGTAAGGAGGAATGCTGGGCTCTGTAGTCCCCCTAGTTGTAGTATAGCAGGCTGCTTTGTTTAACTAGGGACACTACAGAGCCCAGCATTCCTCCTTACCAGAGCCTGCTGTACTACAACTAGGGGGACTACAGAGCCCAGCATTCCTCATTAACAGAGCCTGCTGTACTACAACTAGGGGGACTACAGAGCCCAGCATTCCTACTTACCAGAGCCTGCTGTACTACAACTAGGGGGACTACAGAGCCCAGCATTCCTCCTTACCAGAGCCTGCTGTACTACAACTAGGGGGACTACAGAGCCCAGCATTCCTCCTTACCAGAGCCTGCTGTACTACAACTAGGGGGACTACAGAGCCCAGCATTCCTCCTTACCAGAGCCTGCTGTACTACAACTAGGGGGGCTACAGAGCCCAGCATTCCTCCTTACCAGAGCCTGCTGTACTACAACTAGGGGGACTACAGAGCCCAGCATTCCTCCTTACCAGAGCCTGCTGTACTACAACTAGGGGGGCTACAGAGCCCAGCATTCCTCCTTTACAGAGCCGGTTATACTACAATTAGGGGGGCTACAGAGCCCAGCATTCCTCCTTACCAGAGCCTGCTGTACTACAACAGTGTCTAATTTATTTTCTTTATTTCCTGTAGACGTTTGCGTAAAACAGCATATCGATGCTTTATATCTTGGATCTATGGCTGCTTGGGAAAAGGAAATAGAAGAGTCATTCCATCATGCGCAGTTAAAGCTGTACGCAACGCATTTCCATATCCCAATGGGTCATATGTAGGATTTTTTTATTCCAATGATTACAATGCCTTCGACATGGCCTTTGCATAAAATTGTTTTGGAGTCTTAAAATAATTGTAATTAATGAAAATTTTAAAATAAATTACTTCATTATTATGTTGCTGTAATTTATTTATTTATTTTTTATTATTTCACTAGACAATACATGTAAAAATAACAGCGTGTGAAGGTAAAATTGCAAAAAAAAAAAATTAAATAACTTTTTTTTTATTTTTGGCCCCGTTCACATAGCAGCGACGCTACTTCCCGGGCGACCTCCGAGGTCGCTGTGCAAGCAGCGCGCCGCGACCTCGGAGCGGCCGGCACGGACTTCATAACATTGAAGTCTATGACGGTCGCTCCGGGTCGCCCCAAAGAAGCTCCGGACCCTTTTTCTAAGTCGGAGCGACTTGTGTCGCTCCTATTAGAACGGGTCCGCAGCTTCCCAATGGAAGGCGACCTACGGCGACCTGTGAGGCGACCAGGTCGCCTCACAGGTCGCCCCAGTGTGAACGGGGACAAACTTTTATTTACTTTTTAGAAGAGACTACATCGTAATAATCTGTATGACTGAGAAGGGGAGATCAGTGGGGATAAAGAGGTCTAGTGTTCTGCCACAGATAGAGGGAAAGGGAGATGTATTTTTTAAAAGATCTATATATCTAAATTAATCTTCATAAACATCAAAGCCTCAATTTAAAATTGTACATTTGTCACGTTAGCTTTTGGCAACACCTAATTTAAATATTAACAGTTATAGAAACTGAGAAGATATAACTTTTTTTTATTTTAACAAACATTTATTGAGACAAGTGCATAACAATGTAGAATAAGAACATTTAAGAAAAATAGAGACATCATTGAAAATTGCAATACAACCTTAGATAACATTTGTCAAATATAACAACAGGTAAAAAAAGAAGTAAAAGGTATTCCAAGGCAAGTACACAGCAAGCGTGCACTAGGAACCAGGCAGGGAAATACATAGCCAAGGCAACTACAGACTCATATAGCAGTACAACAAAACCATACATTGCATTGCAGATGGGGAAGAAGCCGTTAAAGAAAGAATGAGCAGCAGGACCAGTAATATAATAAACCTTTAGGGTGTGCAGGTAGTCGAGGCTTCAAGTCACCTGTCCCATATCGTATTAAAGCGTTTCAGACATCCTCTATGAATGTAGGCCCTCACCTGGAGTTTCAGTTGAGCCAGTAAGTCCTGGGACAGGGAATGCGAGTATCTAGTTTCTAAATCAGCCATCTGTTGCTCTGCCTGCCGAAGGTTAGCCCGCGACGGCTTTTTGAACCTAGAGATGCTTTCGGACAAGAGCATGACCCTTGAAGGTCTCCCAAACATAGATTGGGGTAGTGGAGTCAGTGTTTGAGTGAAAGTAGAAGTCCTATTTCCTAATCAAAAATGCAATGTCTGCCACAGCGGTGAGCCAGAAAGGTTTCAGTCGCCAGTGGAGCAACGGGGGGGGGGGGGTTAAACTGCGAGCACAATCCTGGAGATAGTAGATTGGTTTGCCGAGTAGAAGGAATAAGCTTGAGTCGAAGGGTGTAGGTGTCTCCAGGAGTCCAGTAAGTGAAAGCTATGAAGAAGTCTACAAAACCTTGTGTCATGATTGGGATAGTCAGATGTTGGCTCGTTCTGTCCCAGCTAGGATTGAAAACCATATAGAAGTCCCCCATCCAAATATCCGGGAATTAATGGAACCTAGACAGAAATGCAAGCCCTTCACCCAGAAGAGTAACGCTAAAGGGGGGAGGCACATACCATATCAACAACAGAATTGCATGACCACTAATCCTACTACTTATGAAAATATACCTGCCCTTGGGTTCCATCACCACCTCCTGTGTAGCAAAAGCAACAGATTTAAATATGAGCATGGTAACTCCTCTAGAATAAGAGGAGTGAGAGGCATGGAAGGACCAGCCTACCCATGGACGCCACAGGGCGCCCTGTAGAGGGACCTCTGCGTTAGTCTTCACCAGAGCAATGATATCAGCTCGTTGTTCTTTCATATAGGAGAATCAAAAAAAATGCCCTCTTAATTTTACCATGCAGGCCGCGCACATTCCACATTAGTAATTTTATCCGTGACCTATCAACAACAGGGTGACAGTATGTAGGCAGAGGGGATCGGGAGGCCTCTGAGCAAGTAGTACCCCCATCTGCTGCAAAATAAAAATTATACATTGGTAAGATGAAGCAATAATAAACAACAGTGCACTAGCCATTTAGCCAGAAAGTATATATGTAGCACAAGACTCAGAAAAAACAACCCAATCCCCCCTTCCCAGCCCAACACAGACCACAACAGGTGTGGGCATCAGTCCCAAAACATTGAACAAAAAGAATAAGGCAGGTATCCAGTTGACAATGGTGAAGGTGTGTTTCGCAGGGTGCGAGACCGCACAAGATGGAACGGAGCACCCATAGTCAATGGTAGCATCAAAAGTGGGAGCAAATATTCTCTGAAGATGGGTCCCAGTAGCGGGTCTCATCAGTAAACGAGCACACAATAAAAACAGTGTCCAAGGTAAGCAGTCAGGACTCCCGGCCAGTGAACAGGTGAGTGAGGTGTAAATAAACGAGAGCTGTCACTTAGTCCAGTGCATGGGGGCCATATAGAGACAGAAGAAGGGCATCCAGTCGTGTCTGCAGGGGTAAAACAGCAACAACAGGCCGCAGGGTTATAGGTGATAATGGCACAAGGGCCCAGGTCCACCAGGAAAGAAAAAGGACAGTGGCAGAGTCAGCCCGATGACATAGCAGGGTCCAGGTGCAGGTAACTGATAAACTGTGGGCGAACATTCTCCGAAGAGGGGTCCCAGTAGCAGGTCTCATAAGTAAACGAGCAAACAATAAAAAAAAGTGTGCAAGGTAAACAGTCAGGCCTCCCGGCCAGTGAACAGGTGAGTGAGGTGTAAATAAACGAGAGCTGTCACTTAGTCCGGTGCATGGGGGCCATATGGAGACAGAAGAAGGGCATCCATTCGTGTCCGCAGGGGTAAAACAGGAACAACAGGCCGCAGGGTTATAGGTGATAATGGCACAAGGGCCCAGGTCCACCAGGAAAGAAAAAGGACAGTGGCAGAGTCAGCCCGATGACATAGCAGGGTCCAGGTGCAGGTAACTGATAAACTGTGGGCGAACATTCTCCGAAGAGGGGTCCCAGTAGCAGGTCTCATAAGTAAACGAGCAAACAATAAAAAAAAGTGTGCAAGGTAAACAGTCAGGCCTCCCGGCCAGTGAACAGGTGAGTGAGGTGTAAATAAACGAGAGCTGTCACTTAGTCCGGTGCATGGGGGCCATATGGAGACAGAAGAAGGGCATCCATTCGTGTCCGCAGGGGTAAAACAGGAACAACAGGCCGCAGGGTTATAGGTGATAATGGCACAAGGACCCAGGTCCACCAGGAAAGAAAAAGGACAGTGGCAGAGTCAGCCCGATGACATAGCAGGGTCCAGGTTCAGGTAACTGATAAACTGTGGGCGAACATTCTCCGAAGAGGGGTCCCAGTAGCAGGTCTCATAAGTAAACGAGCAAACAATAAAAAAAAGTGTGCAAGGTAAACAGTCAGGCCTCCCGGCCAGTGAACAGGTGAGTGAGGTGTAAATAAACGAGAGCTGTCACTTAGTCCGGTGCATGGGGGCCATATGGAGACAGAAGAAGGGCATCCATTCGTGTCCGCAGGGGTAAAACAGGAACAACAGGCCGCAGGGTTATAGGTGATAATGGCACAAGGGCCCAGGTCCACCAGGAAAGAAAAAGGACAGTGGCAGAGTCAGCCCGATGACATAGCAGGGTCCAGGTGCAGGTAACTGATAAACTGTGGGCGAACATTCTCCGAAGAGGGGTCCCAGTAGCAGGTCTCATAAGTAAACGAGCAAACAATAAAAAAAAGTGTGCAAGGTAAACAGTCAGGCCTCCCGGCCAGTGAACAGGTGAGTGAGGTGTAAATAAACGAGAGCTGTCACTTAGTCCGGTGCATGGGGGCCATATGGAGACAGAAGAAGGGCATCCATTCGTGTCCGCAGGGGTAAAACAGGAACAACAGGCCGCAGGGTTATAGGTGATAATGGCACAAGGGCCCAGGTCCACCAGGAAAGAAAAAGGACAGTGGCAGAGTCAGCCCGATGACATAGCAGGGTCCAGGTGCAGGTAACTGATAAACTGTGGGCGAACATTCTCCGAAGAGGGGTCCCAGTAGCAGGTCTCATAAGTAAACGAGCAAACAATAAAAAAAAGTGTGCAAGGTAAACAGTCAGGCCTCCCGGCCAGTGAACAGGTGAGTGAGGTGTAAATAAACGAGAGCTGTCACTTAGTCCGGTGCATGGGGGCCATATGGAGACAGAAGAAGGGCATCCATTCGTGTCCGCAGGGGTAAAACAGGAACAACAGGCCGCAGGGTTATAGGTGATAATGGCACAAGGGCCCAGGTCCGCCAGGAAAGAAAAAGGACAGTGGCAGAGTCAGCTCCAAGACATAGCAGGGTCCGGGTAACCCAAGTCACAGGTCAGGATGGAGAACAGGCCAGAACAAACATAGTCTGTACTTAGGGGAGACGATTCAGCCAAGCCGCAGCATAATCAGGGTCCTCAAAGAAGTGGACCCTGTCCTCACCAACAACTGGCAACCTGTCTCGGTATAGCATACAATATTTCTGATTGCGGACCTTGAGGCGTCTCTTGACATCCATGAACCGTCTGCGCTGATCCAGAACTTCGGCAGAAAAATCAGTTGTTACTCACAAAAAGTTTATTTTGACCTCTGTGGAAATCGTGTATTATGTTGTGCTATGGCGGTGCTGGTTTGTGGTCTCTCTTCTTTTGCTATATTCCTTGGCATGTCTCTATTTTTAGAAGTCCAAGAAGTTTGTAAATTGCCATCACAAATAAGTATCATGTCTTCTAAAATTTTAAAGACATGATTGTTTGACATCTTGTTGTACACGTTACGGACAATCCATTTCTTTCTTCCCTTTGGGAACTCCAAGTTCTTTCTTTCAAATTCAATAACTTCACCACTTTCATCAGTTACAGTTTTTGTTGCCGGGTTTCTAATCACATTATAATTATGGCACAATGCTGCTAGTTTGGTCCTTGCTTCCATGGAGTCATATCGAAAGTGGATTCTTTTCGGGCGGAATTTTAACATCATGCTGTGATATGTCTCTAAAGCACCAGTTTGACAAAAATATGTCAAGTGAGGAATGTCTTTTTTTAACTGTGGGTCCAAAACAAACAATGTCAATGCATCCAAGGCTTCCGTATTTTTAACGAGCCAGGAGATGGTTTTAGTGTCATCAGTTAGAGGTGCATGTGAGCATGAATATTCTTCATCGCCAATTTTCCAATGGTGTTCATTAGTAACATGATGTAATATTGATTCCCACTTTTCTTTAAAGAAATCTTCATTTCCATCTGAAGTACGACTGCACCAATAGAAATGATTTAAAATAGGACCAATCCATGGTGCGATAGCATTGCGTGTCTTCTTTTTAGAAAGTTGTAAAAGTCTTCTTTTTAAATTTTTCACATAATGCCATATATCAAATTGATGGTTGATGTGGCGATAAGGTGGTGTAGTCATTAATTTTCTTATTCCGGTGTGGCGATCAGTGCCAAGAAAGTGAACGTCTATGTCATCATCCAAAATTCTTTGTAGGCACTTCTCAAATCCATATTTTTCCATCGCCACAGAGGAACTGCTCTGTGTAACTTGCACAACTTCAAAATCAACAATTTTATGAGAAACAATGTCCATGAAGGTATATGTGCAGTACTTTGCAGAGAAGCCGGGGCTGTCACACTGTCCGTCCCCTGCCAAAAATACGGGTTTGGTTCCTATTTCATTACGTACTTCCTCTTTTTGTTTTTTCCAGTGGTAGTCTATTGCTGGGAAAACAAATCTGGTCTGAAAGTTGTGAAATGTTGTTTTTCCAAAACACTGAATTCCAGAAAAATCAAATAAATCTTTAACTTTAGTATAGCTCGACCCAGAGAGCACTATAGATCCTGAAATGATAATGTTTCCAGCAGCAACATTTTTAATCCTTGGTTGACTTTCCCAAAGTTTTGCATGATGTTTCAATATGCAAATTGAAAACACTACCACCATGCTTCCAATTATTTGCTTTTCAATTTTTTGGATCCTAGAAAAGCAATCTTGTTCGGGACAACGCATATGGAACAGCAACTTGTCCAAATAACTTTCAAAAACAATAAATTTTCGTTCTTGTATTATTTGAGTTTCCATTGGCAGAGTATTTTCATGCTGGAATTCAAATTCTTCATCCTCGAAACTTGTATCAACAAGTGTGGTAACTTCCGATTCAGAACCATGAAAACTTGGATCCTCGTAATATTTTAATTTTCTTTTTCTGGTTTCTTTTTTACTTTCATTAGTGGAATCCAGATGAAATAAATCTTTATCAACTACATTAATTGGAGTTGATAAAACAGATGCTGAAGGGGATGGCAGTGGCAACTCATCAATTTCCGGAGGAATATTACCTTGACAAAATTTCCATGCACGAAAACCTGACATGTCCGAGTTGGGGTCCGGTGTGGACTGCGATTGCTGTATGGGAGGATGATCAAAATGTATGTATGAATGGTCCAGGTTTACAGTCTGCTCGTTGGCAATTGTTGTATAACTTTTATGAGGTATTGTTTCATGGAAATCAGATTCCACTGTTTGGGTACTGACGTCGGAAGTGCTGAAAATTTTTGGATGCTTGGATTGGTGACATTCACAGTGACACTTTTCCTTTCGGAAAATTGTGGATTGTGCTGCTTTGACGTTGACAGTCTTTCTTCCTTCGATGCCGCTTAATCTTGTTTCCAAAGTTGGTCTTGAACATGGAGGGAAAATCGTAGGCACAGCATCTGCTTGTAGTGTTCTCCTGCTACCTTGTATTATTACCAATTCTTTTGCAAAGTGTGCTGAACACATTCTAAATTTGTCACCTTTTTTATCTGCAATAATCAAAGCAGTGAATTCTTCTATCGTATTTTCCCACATTCCGGCATTTTTAAGCCAAACACGTATTGTATTTGGGTCTTTGGGAAAACAATGAAGGCTAATATCCGGCCATATGTCTTTCTGGCCGGATCCATGATGACACCCTCTAACAAAGCATTGGGGCATTTCTTAAAAAAGAAAAAAAAAAGTAAAATCAATTTAGCCAAAAAATATTTTTTGAATTACATCTCTTCCTCTCTCCCCATCTATATATATCCCCCCCATCTATATATCCCTCTCTCTCTCCCCATCTATATATCCCCTCTCCCTATATATATATATACACAGTGTGTATATATATCTATATATATATATATAATATATACACATACACAGTTTATTTAGATATAACTATCGATCTATCTCCCCATCTATAGCTCTTTCTCTCTCACCCTCCCCATCTATATATCTCCCTCTCTCTCCCCCCATCTATCTCTCTCCCCATCTATATTGCTCTCACCCTCCCCATCTATATATCTCCCTCTCTCTCCCCCCATCTATCTCTCTCCCCATCTATATTGCTCTCAACCTCACCATCTATATATCTCCCTCTCTCCCCCCCCCCATCTATATATCCCCCTCTCTCCCCATCTATATTGCTCTCACCCTCCCCATCTATATATCCCACTCTCTCTCTCCATTATATATATATTTATATACACACACACATACACAGTATATATATATATATATATATATCCCCATCTATATCTCTCTCACCCTATATATATATATATATATATATATATATTTCACTCTCCCCCCATCTATAAATATATATCTATATCTCTCCCCCCTATCTACCCATCGATAGCTCTCTCACCCTCCCCATCTATACATATTTCTCTCTCCCTCATATATATATATATATACACACACACACACACACACGCACAGTATAAATCTATCTCCCCACCTATAGCTCTCCCCCCCCCCATCTATATCTCTCTCTCCCCATCTATACATATCTCCCCCTCTATACATCCATCTCTACACATCTATATATCCCCCTCTCTCTCTCTCTCATATATATATATATATATATATATATATATATATATATAATCTATATATCTATCCCTCTCTCTCCCCATCTATACATCCCTCTCATATATATAATCTCCCCCCATCTATATATCCCTCTCTCTCCCAATCTATATCTCTTTCACCCTCCCCCTCTCTCCCCATCTATATCTCTCTCTCTCTACCCATCTATACATATCTCTCTCTCCCTATATATATCCCCCTCTCTCTCCCAATCTATACATCCCTCTCATTATATATAATCTCCCCCCACCTATATATCCCTCTCTCTCCCAATCTATATCTCTCTCACCCTCCCCATCTATATCTCTCTCTACCCGTCTATACATATCTCTCTCTCTCCCTATATATCCCCCTCTCCCCCATTTATATCTCTCTCACTCTCCACATCTATATATCCCCCTCTCTCCCCATCTATATTGCTCTCACCCTCCCCATCTATATATCCCACTCTATACATATCTCTCTCTCTCTCCATTATATATATATATATATATATATATTTATTTATATACACACACATACACAGTATATATATATCCCCATCTATATCTCTCTCACCCCATATATATATATATATTTCACTCTCCCCCCATCTATAAATATATATCTATATCTCTCCCCCCTATCTACCCATCGATAGCTCTCTCACCCTCCCCATCTATACATATCTCTCTCTCCCTATATATATATATATATATATATATATCCCCCTCTCTCTCCCCATCTATACATCCCTCTCATTATATATAATCTCCACCCACCTATATATCCCTCTCTCTCCCAATCTATATCTCTCTCACCCTCCCCCTCTCTCCCCATCTATATCTCTCTCTACCCGTCTATACATCTCTCTCTCTCTCCCTATATATCCCCCTCTCCCCCATTTATATCTCTCTCACTCTCCACATCTATATATCCCCCTCTTTCTCTACCCATCTCTCTCTCCCTCTATATTTTTATATATATATATATATATATATATTATATCTCCCCCCCTCTATCTCCATACATGTATATCCCCATCTATATCTCTCACCCTCCCCATCTATATATCCCTCTCTCTCTCCCTATATATGTATATATATATATATATATATATATATATATATATATATATATATATATACCCCCCTCTCTCTCTCCCCATCCATACATATCTCTCTTTCCCCCTCTCTCCCTATATATCCCCCTCTCTCCCCCCATCTATATATCCCCACTATATATATATATATATATATATATATATATATATATATATATATATATATATATATATATATATATATATATGAGAGATATGTATAGATGTGGAGAGGGGGGGGGGGATATAGAGATAGATAGATATATCTATCTCAATATCCCCCCCCCCCTCTCTCCACATCTATACATATCTCTCTATATATATAGATATATATATATATATATATATATATATATATATATAGATAGATAGATAGATAGATATATATAATATATATCCCCATCTATATCTCTCCAACCCTCACCATCTATATATCCCCCCCTCATCATATATATATAATCCCCCCCCCCCCCCCATCTCTCTCTCTCTATAATATAGAGAGATATGTATAGATGGGGAGAGAGGGGGGGGGGGGGGATATCGAGATATATATATATATATATATATATATATCTCTCGATATCCCCCCCCCTCTATACATATCTCTATCTATCTATCTATAAATATATATATATATATATATATATATATATATATATATATATATATATATCCCCCCATCTATATATTCCTCTCTCTCCCCATCTATATATCCCTCCTCTCTCCATCTATACATCCATCTATATATCCCCCCCTCAACATTATATTATATATATATATATATATCTATATCCCCCTCTCTCTTACCCTCCCCATCTATATATCCCTCTCTCCCCCCCCCCCCCCATCTATATCCCCCTCTCTCTCTACATCTCTCCCCCCTTCCCCCCATACATATCTCTCTCCCTCTTCAAAATGATACATTATGAGACTTACTTGTTTATTATGTGCAAAATGTGTATTCTAAAAAAAAATAAAGAAACCTATACCGTGACCTACAAAAAAAATGTAGACTTTATATTTGCTATTAAATGTACACAGACTAAAAGTAACATTCAAACTAATACTTTAAAACCTACAGAAAAACAGAGCAATGGTACTAAAATTGTTTTTAAT